>NC_087475.1:56022647-56325677 GCF_036417665.1 Passer domesticus | reverse complement strand
CATCGAAAGGCATGGGATGCCGTCAAGTGCAGAGACATGGAGCAAAGATTGCCCAATCGAGTCCCATTGAAACCGCAAGATTTCGTTTCCGTTCCCGAAAGGAAATGAAATTTCCTTTCGGGAAGGGAAACGAAATCTTGCGACCCTGAAAAGAAAGGCTCACAAAGGCTCTGGAAGGGAGATACCATCAAATGAAGCGCGCCAGAAAAAAACCAGAAAAACCAGAAAATTGGGACATGTAGTGACTACGAGAAAATGGTCTGAGTCTAAATGAGGTGCAGTGTAAAAGAGCAAAACATGCCAAATCTATTCTGAACAAAGCTGCAAAGGCATTGGAATAGATAAAGGAAGAAGGGAGAAAGTTGAGGGGAAGATATGAGAGGCACAGGATGGATATTGAAAAAGAAAAAAAAAAAAAATTGGTAAATTTAGAGACCAGGAGAAAATGGAGCAGGATTCCAGGAGGTGCGGAGCAAAGGGCCAACACATGCCAAAACTAACCTCAGAGATGTTGCACAAGCAGGAGAAAAAGTCAGGGAGCAAGACAGAACCTTCAGGGAATGGTATGAGTGACATGGCATAGAAACTGAAAAAAAATATAAAAATTCTTTGCCAAACTCAAAGCCATCGAAAGGCATGGGATGCTGTCAAGTGCAGAGACATGGAGCAAAGATTGCCCAATCGAGTCCCATTGAAACCGCAAGATTTCGTTTCCCTTCCCGAAAGGAAATGAAATTTCCTTTCGGGAAGGGAAACGAAATCTTGCGACCCTGAAAAGAAAGGCTCACAAAGGCTCTGGAAAGGAGATACAATCAAATGAAGCGCGCCAGAAAAAAAACAGAAAAACCAGAAAACTGGGACATGTAGTGACTACGAGAAAATGGTCTGAGACTAAATGAGGTGCAGTGTAAAAGAGCAAAACATGCCAAATCTATTCTGAACAAAGCTGCAAAGGCATTGGAATAGATAAAGGAAGAAGGGAGAAAGTTGAGGGGAAGATATGAGAGGCACAGGATGGATATTGAAAAAGAAAAAAAAAAAAATTGGTAAATTTAGAGACCAGGAGAAAATGGAGCAGGATTCCAGGAGGCGCGGAGCAAAGGGCCAAAACATGCCAAAACTAACCTCAGAGATGTTGCACAAGCAGGAGAAAAAGTCAGGGAGCAAGACAGAACCTTCAGGGAATGGTATGAGTGACATGGCATAGAAACTGAAAAAAAATATAAAAATTCTTTGCCAAACTCAAAGCCATCGAAAGGCATGGGATGCCGTCAAGTGCAGAGACATGGAGCAAAGATTGCCCAATCGAGTCCCATTGAAACCGCAAGATTTCGTTTCCCTTCCCGAAAGGAAATGAAATTTCCTTTCGGGAAGGGAAACGAAATCTTGCGACCCTGAAAAGAAAGGCTCACAAAGGCTCTGGAAGGGAGATACAATCAAATGAAGCACGCCAGAAAAAAAACCAGAAAAACCAGAAAACTGGGACATGTAGTGACTATGAGAAAATGGTCTGAGACTAAATGAGGTGCAGTGTAAAAGAGCAAAACATGCCAAATCTATTCTGAACAAAGCTGCAAAGGCATTGGAATAGATAAAGGAAGAAGGGAGAAAGTTGAGGGGAAGATATGAGAGGCACAGGATGGATATTGAAAAAGAAAAAAAAAAAATTGGTAAATTTAGAGACCAGGAGAAAATGGAGCAGGATTCCAGGAGGCGCGGAGCAAAGGGCCAACACATGCCAAAACTAACCTCAGAGATGTTGCACAAGCAGGAGAAAAAGTCAGGGAGCAAGACAGAACCTTCAGTGAATGGTATGAGTGACATGGCATAGAAGCTGAAAAAAAATATAAAAATTCTTTGCCAAACTCAAAGCCATCGAAAGGCATGGGATGCCGTCAAGTGCAGAGACATGGAGCAAAGATTGCCCAATCGAGTCCCATTGAATCCGCAAGATTTCGTTTCCCTTCCCGAAAGGAAATGAAATTTCCTTTCGGGAAGGGAAACGAAATCTTGCGACCCTGAAAAGAAAGGCTCACAAAGGCTCTGGAAGGGAGATACAATCAAATGAAGCGCGCCAGAAAAAAACCAGAAAAACCAGAAAACTGGGACATGCAGTGACTACGAGAAAATGGTCTGAGACTAAATGAGGTGCAGTGTAAAAGAGCAAAACATGCCAAATCTATTCTGAACAAAGCTGCAAAGGCATTGGAATAGATAAAGGAAGAAGGGAGAAAGTTGAGGGGAAGATATGAGAGGCACAGGATGGATATTGAAAAAGAAAAAAAAAAAAATTGGTAAATTTAGAGACCAGGAGAAAATGGAGCAGGATTCCAGGAGGCGCGGAGCAAAGGGCCAACACATGCCAAAACTAACCTCAGAGATGTTGCACAAGCAGGAGAAAAAGTCAGGGAGCAAGACAGAACCTTCAGGGAATGGTATGAGTGACATGGCATAGAAACTGAATAAAAATATAAAAATTCTTTGCCAAACTCAAAGCCATCGAAAGGCATGGGATGCCGTCAAGTGCAGAGACATGGAGCAAAGATTGCCCAATCGAGTCCCATTGAAACCGCAAGATTTCGTTTCCCTTCCCGAAAGGAAATGAAATTTCCTTTCGGGAAGGGAAACGAAATCTTGCGACCCTGAAAAGAAAGGCTCACAAAGGCTCTGGAAGGGAGATACAATCAAATGAAGCGCGCCAGAAAAAAACCAGAAAAACCAGAAAACTGGGACATGTAGTGACTACGAGAAAATGGTCTGAGACTAAATGAGGTGCAGTGTAAAAGAGCAAAACATGCCAAATCTATTCTGAACAAAGCTGCAAAGGCATTGGAATAGATAAAGGAAGAAGGGAGAAAGTTGAGGGGAAGATATGAGAGGCACAGGATGGATATTGAAAAAGAAAAAAAAAAAAATTGGTAAATTTAGAGACCAGGAGAAAATGGAGCAGGATTCCAGGAGGCGCGGAGCAAAGGGCCAACACATGCCAAAACTAACCTCAGAGATGTTGCACAAGCAGGAGAAAAAGTCAGGGAGCAAGACAGAACCTTCAGGGAATGGTATGAGTGACATGGCATAGAAACTGAATAAAAATATAAAAATTCTTTGCCAAACTCAAAGCCATCGAAAGGCATGGGATGCCGTCAAGTGCAGAGACATGGAGCAAAGATTGCCCAATCGAGTCCCATTGAATCCGCAAGATTTCGTTTCCCTTCCCGAAAGGAAATGAAATTTCCTTTCGGGAAGGGAAACGAAATCTTGCGACCCTGAAAAGAAAGGCTCACAAAGGCTCTGGAAGGGAGATACAATCAAATGAAGCGCGCCAGAAAAAAAACAGAAAAACCAGAAAACTGGGACATGTAGTGACTACGAGAAAATGGTCTGAGACTAAATGAGGTGCAGTGTAAAAGAGCAAAACATGCCAAATCTATTCTGAACAAAGCTGCAAAGGCATTGGAATAGATAAAGGAAGAAGGGAGAAAGTTGAGGGGAAGATATGAGAGGCACAGGATGGATATTGAAAAAGAAAAAAAAAAAAATTGGTAAATTTAGAGACCAGGAGAAAATGGAGCAGGATTCCAGGAGGCGCGGAGCAAAGGGCCAACACATGCCAAAACTAACCTCAGAGATGTTGCACAAGCAGGAGAAAAAGTCAGGGAGCAAGACAGAACCTTCAGGGAATGGTATGAGTGACATGGCATAGAAACTGAAAAAAAATATAAAAATTCTTTGCCAAACTCAAAGCCATCGAAAGGCATGGGATGCCGTCAAGTGCAGAGACATGGAGCAAAGATTGCCCAATCGAGTCCCATTGAAACCGCAAGATTTCGTTTCCCTTCCCGAAAGGAAATGAAATTTCCTTTCGGGAAGGGAAACGAAATCTTGCGACCCTGAAAAGAAAGGCTCACAAAGGCTCTGGAAGGGAGATACCATCAAATGAAGCGCGCCAGAAAAAAACCAGAAAAACCAGAAAATTGGGACATGTAGTGACTACGAGAAAATGGTCTGAGTCTAAATGAGGTGCAGTGTAAAAGAGCAAAACATGCCAAATCTATTCTGAACAAAGCTGCAAAGGCATTGGAATAGATAAAGGAAGAAGGGAGAAAGTTGAGGGGAAGATATGAGAGGCACAGGATGGATATTGAAAAAGAAAAAAAAAAAAAATTGGTAAATTTAGAGACCAGGAGAAAATGGAGCAGGATTCCAGGAGGTGCGGAGCAAAGGGCCAACACATGCCAAAACTAACCTCAGAGATGTTGCACAAGCAGGAGAAAAAGTCAGGGAGCAAGACAGAACCTTCAGGGAATGGTATGAGTGACATGGCATAGAAACTGAAAAAAAATATAAAAATTCTTTGCCAAACTCAAAGCCATCGAAAGGCATGGGATGCTGTCAAGTGCAGAGACATGGAGCAAAGATTGCCCAATCGAGTCCCATTGAAACCGCAAGATTTCGTTTCCCTTCCCGAAAGGAAATGAAATTTCCTTTCGGGAAGGGAAACGAAATCTTGCGACCCTGAAAAGAAAGGCTCACAAAGGCTCTGGAAAGGAGATACAATCAAATGAAGCGCGCCAGAAAAAAAACAGAAAAACCAGAAAACTGGGACATGTAGTGACTACGAGAAAATGGTCTGAGACTAAATGAGGTGCAGTGTAAAAGAGCAAAACATGCCAAATCTATTCTGAACAAAGCTGCAAAGGCATTGGAATAGATAAAGGAAGAAGGGAGAAAGTTGAGGGGAAGATATGAGAGGCACAGGATGGATATTGAAAAAGAAAAAAAAAAAAATTGGTAAATTTAGAGACCAGGAGAAAATGGAGCAGGATTCCAGGAGGCGCGGAGCAAAGGGCCAACACATGCCAAAACTAACCTCAGAGATGTTGCACAAGCAGGAGAAAAAGTCAGGGAGCAAGACAGAACCTTCAGGGAATGGTATGAGTGACATGGCATAGAAACTGAAAAAAAATATAAAAATTCTTTGCCAAACTCAAAGCCATCGAAAGGCATGGGATGCCGTCAAGTGCAGAGACATGGAGCAAAGATTGCCCAATCGAGTCCCATTGAAACCGCAAGATTTCGTTTCCCTTCCCGAAAGGAAATGAAATTTCCTTTCGGGAAGGGAAACGAAATCTTGCGACCCTGAAAAGAAAGGCTCACAAAGGCTCTGGAAGGGAGATACAATCAAATGAAGCGCGCCAGAAAAAAAACAGAAAAACCAGAAAACTGGGACATGTAGTGACTACGAGAAAATGGTCTGAGTCTAAATGAGGTGCAGTGTAAAAGAGCAAAACATGCCAAATCTATTCTGAACAAAGCTGCAAAGGCATTGGAATAGATAAAGGAAGAAGGGAGAAAGTTGAGGGGAAGATATGAGAGGCACAGGATGGATATTGAAAAAGAAAAAAAAAAAAAATTGGTAAATTTAGAGACCAGGAGAAAATGGAGCAGGATTCCAGGAGGTGCGGAGCAAAGGGCCAACACATGCCAAAACTAACCTCAGAGATGTTGCACAAGCAGGAGAAAAAGTCAGGGAGCAAGACAGAACCTTCAGGGAATGGTATGAGTGACATGGCATAGAAACTGAAAAAAAATATAAAAATTCTTTGCCAAACTCAAAGCCATCGAAAGGCATGGGATGCTGTCAAGTGCAGAGACATGGAGCAAAGATTGCCCAATCGAGTCCCATTGAAACCGCAAGATTTCGTTTCCCTTCCCGAAAGGAAATGAAATTTCCTTTCGGGAAGGGAAACGAAATCTTGCGACCCTGAAAAGAAAGGCTCACAAAGGCTCTGGAAAGGAGATACAATCAAATGAAGCGCGCCAGAAAAAAAACAGAAAAACCAGAAAACTGGGACATGTAGTGACTACGAGAAAATGGTCTGAGACTAAATGAGGTGCAGTGTAAAAGAGCAAAACATGCCAAATCTATTCTGAACAAAGCTGCAAAGGCATTGGAATAGATAAAGGAAGAAGGGAGAAAGTTGAGGGGAAGATATGAGAGGCACAGGATGGATATTGAAAAAGAAAAAAAAAAAATTGGTAAATTTAGAGACCAGGAGAAAATGGAGCAGGATTCCAGGAGGCGCGGAGCAAAGGGCCAACACATGCCAAAACTAACCTCAGAGATGTTGCACAAGCAGGAGAAAAAGTCAGGGAGCAAGACAGAACCTTCAGGGAATGGTATGAGTGACATGGCATAGAAACTGAATAAAAATATAAAAATTCTTTGCCAAACTCAAAGCCATCGAAAGGCATGGGATGCCGTCAAGTGCAGAGACATGGAGCAAAGATTGCCCAATCGAGTCCCATTGAAACCGCAAGATTTCGTTTCCCTTCCCGAAAGGAAATGAAATTTCCTTTCGGGAAGGGAAACGAAATCTTGCGACCCTGAAAAGAAAGGCTCACAAAGGCTCTGGAAGGGAGATACAATCAAATGAAGCGCGCCAGAAAAAAAACAGAAAAACCAGAAAACTGGGACATGTAGTGACTACGAGAAAATGGTCTGAGACTAAATGAGGTGCAGTGTAAAAGAGCAAAACATGCCAAATCTATTCTGAACAAAGCTGCAAAGGCATTGGAATAGATAAAGGAAGAAGGGAGAAAGTTGAGGGGAAGATATGAGAGGCACAGGATGGATATTGAAAAAGAAAAAAAAAAAAATTGGTAAATTTAGAGACCAGGAGAAAATGGAGCAGGATTCCAGGAGGCGCGGAGCAAAGGGCCAACACATGCCAAAACTAACCTCAGAGATGTTGCACAAGCAGGAGAAAAAGTCAGGGAGCAAGACAGAACCTTCAGGGAATGGTATGAGTGACATGGCATAGAAACTGAAAAAAAATATAAAAATTCTTTGCCAAACTCAAAGCCATCGAAAGGCATGGGATGCCGTCAAGTGCAGAGACATGGAGCAAAGATTGCCCAATCGAGTCCCATTGAAACCGCAAGATTTCGTTTCCCTTCCCGAAAGGAAATGAAATTTCCTTTCGGGAAGGGAAACGAAATCTTGCGACCCTGAAAAGAAAGGCTCACAAAGGCTCTGGAAGGGAGATACCATCAAATGAAGCGCGCCAGAAAAAAACCAGAAAAACCAGAAAATTGGGACATGTAGTGACTACGAGAAAATGGTCTGAGTCTAAATGAGGTGCAGTGTAAAAGAGCAAAACATGCCAAATCTATTCTGAACAAAGCTGCAAAGGCATTGGAATAGATAAAGGAAGAAGGGAGAAAGTTGAGGGGAAGATATGAGAGGCACAGGATGGATATTGAAAAAGAAAAAAAAAAAAAATTGGTAAATTTAGAGACCAGGAGAAAATGGAGCAGGATTCCAGGAGGTGCGGAGCAAAGGGCCAACACATGCCAAAACTAACCTCAGAGATGTTGCACAAGCAGGAGAAAAAGTCAGGGAGCAAGACAGAACCTTCAGGGAATGGTATGAGTGACATGGCATAGAAACTGAAAAAAAATATAAAAATTCTTTGCCAAACTCAAAGCCATCGAAAGGCATGGGATGCTGTCAAGTGCAGAGACATGGAGCAAAGATTGCCCAATCGAGTCCCATTGAAACCGCAAGATTTCGTTTCCCTTCCCGAAAGGAAATGAAATTTCCTTTCGGGAAGGGAAACGAAATCTTGCGACCCTGAAAAGAAAGGCTCACAAAGGCTCTGGAAAGGAGATACAATCAAATGAAGCAAGCCAGAAAAAAAACAGAAAAACCAGAAAACTGGGACATGTAGTGACTACGAGAAAATGGTCTGAGACTAAATGAGGTGCAGTGTAAAAGAGCAAAACATGCCAAATCTATTCTGAACAAAGCTGCAAAGGCATTGGAATAGATAAAGGAAGAAGGGAGAAAGTTGAGGGGAAGATATGAGAGGCACAGGATGGATATTGAAAAAGAAAAAAAAAAAAATTGGTAAATTTAGAGACCAGGAGAAAATGGAGCAGGATTCCAGGAGGCGCGGAGCAAAGGGCCAACACATGCCAAAACTAACCTCAGAGATGTTGCACAAGCAGGAGAAAAAGTCAGGGAGCAAGACAGAACCTTCAGGGAATGGTATGAGTGACATGGCATAGAAACTGAAAAAAAATATAAAAATTCTTTGCCAAACTCAAAGCCATCGAAAGGCATGGGATGCCGTCAAGTGCAGAGACATGGAGCAAAGATTGCCCAATCGAGTCCCATTGAAACCGCAAGATTTCGTTTCCCTTCCCGAAAGGAAATGAAATTTCCTTTCGGGAAGGGAAACGAAATCTTGCGACCCTGAAAAGAAAGGCTCACAAAGGCTCTGGAAGGGAGATACAATCAAATGAAGCGCGCCAGAAAAAAAACAGAAAAACCAGAAAACTGGGACATGTAGTGACTACGAGAAAATGGTCTGAGTCTAAATGAGGTGCAGTGTAAAAGAGCAAAACATGCCAAATCTATTCTGAACAAAGCTGCAAAGGCATTGGAATAGATAAAGGAAGAAGGGAGAAAGTTGAGGGGAAGATATGAGAGGCACAGGATGGATATTGAAAAAGAAAAAAAAAAAAAATTGGTAAATTTAGAGACCAGGAGAAAATGGAGCAGGATTCCAGGAGGTGCGGAGCAAAGGGCCAACACATGCCAAAACTAACCTCAGAGATGTTGCACAAGCAGGAGAAAAAGTCAGGGAGCAAGACAGAACCTTCAGGGAATGGTATGAGTGACATGGCATAGAAACTGAAAAAAAATATAAAAATTCTTTGCCAAACTCAAAGCCATCGAAAGGCATGGGATGCTGTCAAGTGCAGAGACATGGAGCAAAGATTGCCCAATCGAGTCCCATTGAAACCGCAAGATTTCGTTTCCCTTCCCGAAAGGAAATGAAATTTCCTTTCGGGAAGGGAAACGAAATCTTGCGACCCTGAAAAGAAAGGCTCACAAAGGCTCTGGAAAGGAGATACAATCAAATGAAGCGCGCCAGAAAAAAAACAGAAAAACCAGAAAACTGGGACATGTAGTGACTACGAGAAAATGGTCTGAGACTAAATGAGGTGCAGTGTAAAAGAGCAAAACATGCCAAATCTATTCTGAACAAAGCTGCAAAGGCATTGGAATAGATAAAGGAAGAAGGGAGAAAGTTGAGGGGAAGATATGAGAGGCACAGGATGGATATTGAAAAAGAAAAAAAAAAAAATTGGTAAATTTAGAGACCAGGAGAAAATGGAGCAGGATTCCAGGAGGCGCGGAGCAAAGGGCCAACACATGCCAAAACTAACCTCAGAGATGTTGCACAAGCAGGAGAAAAAGTCAGGGAGCAAGACAGAACCTTCAGGGAATGGTATGAGTGACATGGCATAGAAACTGAATAAAAATATAAAAATTCTTTGCCAAACTCAAAGCCATCGAAAGGCATGGGATGCCGTCAAGTGCAGAGACATGGAGCAAAGATTGCCCAATCGAGTCCCATTGAAACCGCAAGATTTCGTTTCCCTTCCCGAAAGGAAATGAAATTTCCTTTCGGGAAGGGAAACGAAATCTTGCGACCCTGAAAAGAAAGGCTCACAAAGGCTCTGGAAGGGAGATACCATCAAATGAAGCGCGCCAGAAAAAAAACAGGAAAACCAGAAAATTGGGACATGTAGTGACTACGAGAAAATGGTCTGAGACTAAATGAGGTGCAGTGTAAAAGAGCAAAACATGCCAAATCTATTCTGAACAAAGCTGCAAAGGCATTGGAATAGATAAAGGAAGAAGGGAGAAAGTTGAGGGGAAGATATGAGAGGCACAGGATGGATATTGAAAAAGAAAAAAAAAAAAATTGGTAAATTTAGAGACCAGGAGAAAATGGAGCAGGATTCCAGGAGGCGCGGAGCAAAGGGCCAACACATGCCAAAACTAACCTCAGAGATGTTGCACAAGCAGGAGAAAAAGTCAGGGAGCAAGACAGAACCTTCAGGGAATGGTATGAGTGACATGGCATAGAAGCTGAAAAAAAATATAAAAATTCTTTGCCAAACTCAAAGCCATCGAAAGGCATGGGATGCCGTCAAGTGCAGAGACATGGAGCAAAGATTGCCCAATCGAGTCCCATTGAAACCGCAAGATTTCGTTTCCCTTCCCGAAAGGAAATGAAATTTCCTTTCGGGAAGGGAAACGAAATCTTGCGACCCTGAAAAGAAAGGCTCACAAAGGCTCTGGAAAGGAGATACAATCAAATGAAGCGCGCCAGAAAAAAAACAGAAAAACCAGAAAACTGGGACATGTAGTGACTACGAGAAAATGGTCTGAGACTAAATGAGGTGCAGTGTAAAAGAGCAAAACATGCCAAATCTATTCTGAACAAAGCTGCAAAGGCATTGGAATAGATAAAGGAAGAAGGGAGAAAGTTGAGGGGAAGATATGAGAGGCACAGGATGGATATTGAAAAAGAAAAAAAAAAAAATTGGTAAATTTAGAGACCAGGAGAAAATGGAGCAGGATTCCAGGAGGCGCGGAGCAAAGGGCCAAAACATGCCAAAACTAACCTCAGAGATGTTGCACAAGCAGGAGAAAAAGTCAGGGAGCAAGACAGAACCTTCAGGGAATGGTATGAGTGACATGGCATAGAAACTGAAAAAAAATATAAAAATTCTTTGCCAAACTCAAAGCCATCGAAAGGCATGGGATGCCGTCAAGTGCAGAGACATGGAGCAAAGATTGCCCAATCGAGTCCCATTGAAACCGCAAGATTTCGTTTCCCTTCCCGAAAGGAAATGAAATTTCCTTTCGGGAAGGGAAACGAAATCTTGCGACCCTGAAAAGAAAGGCTCACAAAGGCTCTGGAAGGGAGATACAATCAAATGAAGCAAGCCAGAAAAAAAACCAGAAAAACCAGAAAACTGGGACATGTAGTGACTATGAGAAAATGGTCTGAGACTAAATGAGGTGCAGTGTAAAAGAGCAAAACATGCCAAATCTATTCTGAACAAAGCTGCAAAGGCATTGGAATAGATAAAGGAAGAAGGGAGAAAGTTGAGGGGAAGATATGAGAGGCACAGGATGGATATTGAAAAAGAAAAAAAAAAAAATTGGTAAATTTAGAGACCAGGAGAAAATGGAGCAGGATTCCAGGAGGCGCGGAGCAAAGGGCCAACACATGCCAAAACTAACCTCAGAGATGTTGCACAAGCAGGAGAAAAAGTCAGGGAGCAAGACAGAACCTTCAGGGAATGGTATGAGTGACATGGCATAGAAACTGAAAAAAAATATAAAAATTCTTTGCCAAACTCAAAGCCATCGAAAGGCATGGGATGCCGTCAAGTGCAGAGACATGGAGCAAAGATTGCCCAATCGAGTCCCATTGAAACCGCAAGATTTCGTTTCCCTTCCCGAAAGGAAATGAAATTTCCTTTCGGGAAGGGAAACGAAATCTTGCGACCCTGAAAAGAAAGGCTCACAAAGGCTCTGGAAAGGAGATACAATCAAATGAAGCGCGCCAGAAAAAAAACAGAAAAACCAGAAAACTGGGACAGGTAGTGACTACGAGAAAATGGTCTGAGACTAAATGAGGTGCAGTGTAAAAGAGCAAAACATGCCAAATCTATTCTGAACAAAGCTGCAAAGGCATTGGAATAGATAAAGGAAGTAGGGAGAAAGTTGAGGGGAAGATATGAGAGGCACAGGATGGATATTGAAAAAGAAAAAAAAAAAAATTGGTAAATTTAGAGACCAGGAGAAAATGGAGCAGGATTCCAGGAGGCGCAGAGCAAAGGGCCAAAACATGCCAAAACTACCCTCAGAGATGTTGCACAAGCAGGAGAAAAAGTCAGGGAGCAAGACAGAACCTTCAGGGAATGGTATGAGTGACATGGCATAGAAACTGAAAAAAAATATAAAAATTCTTTGCCAAACTCAAAGCCATCGAAAGGCATGGGATGCTGTCAAGTACAGAGACATGGAGCAAAGATTGCCCAATCGAGTCCCATTGAAACCGCAAGATTTCGTTTCCCTTCCCGAAAGGAAATGAAATTTCCTTTCGGGAAGGGAAACGAAATCTTGCGACCCTGAAAAGAAAGGCTCACAAAGGCTCTGGAAAGGAGATACAATCAAATGAAGCGCGCCAGAAAAAAAACAGAAAAACCAGAAAACTGGGACATGTAGTGACTACGAGAAAATGGTCTGAGACTAAATGAGGTGCAGTGTAAAAGAGCAAAACATGCCAAATCTATTCTGAACAAAGCTGCAAAGGCATTGGAATAGATAAAGGAAGAAGGGAGAAAGTTGAGGGGAAGATATGAGAGGCACAGGATGGATATTGAAAAAGAAAAAAAAAAAAATTGGTAAATTTAGAGACCAGGAGAAAATGGAGCAGGATTCCAGGAGGCGCGGAGCAAAGGGCCAACACATGCCAAAACTAACCTCAGAGATGTTGCACAAGCAGGAGAAAAAGTCAGGGAGCAAGACAGAACCTTCAGGGAATGGTATGAGTGACATGGCATAGAAACTGAAAAAAAATATAAAAATTCTTTGCCAAACTCAAAGCCATCGAAAGGCATGGGATGCCGTCAAGTGCAGAGACATGGAGCAAAGATTGCCCAATCGAGTCCCATTGAAACCGCAAGATTTCGTTTCCCTTCCCGAAAGGAAATGAAATTTCCTTTCGGGAAGGGAAACGAAATCTTGCGACCCTGAAAAGAAAGGCTCACAAAGGCTCTGGAAAGGAGATACAATCAAATGAAGCGCGCCAGAAAAAAAACAGAAAAACCAGAAAACTGGGACAGGTAGTGACTACGAGAAAATGGTCTGAGACTAAATGAGGTGCAGTGTAAAAGAGCAAAACATGCCAAATCTATTCTGAACAAAGCTGCAAAGGCATTGGAATAGATAAAGGAAGTAGGGAGAAAGTTGAGGGGAAGATATGAGAGGCACAGGATGGATATTGAAAAAGAAAAAAAAAAAAATTGGTAAATTTAGAGACCAGGAGAAAATGGAGCAGGATTCCAGGAGGCGCGGAGCAAAGGGCCAACACATGCCAAAACTAACCTCAGAGATGTTGCACAAGCAGGAGAAAAAGTCAGGGAGCAAGACAGAACCTTCAGGGAATGGTATGAGTGACATGGCATAGAAACTGAAAAAAAATATAAAAATTCTTTGCCAAACTCAAAGCCATCGAAAGGCATGGGATGCCGTCAAGTGCAGAGACATGGAGCAAAGATTGCCCAATCGAGTCCCATTGAAACCGCAAGATTTCGTTTCCCTTCCCGAAAGGAAATGAAATTTCCTTTCGGGAAGGGAAACGAAATCTTGCGACCCTGAAAAGAAAGGCTCACAAAGGCTCTGGAAAGGAGATACAATCAAATGAAGCGCGCCAGAAAAAAAACAGAAAAACCAGAAAACTGGGACAGGTAGTGACTACGAGAAAATGGTCTGAGACTAAATGAGGTGCAGTGTAAAAGAGCAAAACATGCCAAATCTATTCTGAACAAAGCTGCAAAGGCATTGGAATAGATAAAGGAAGTAGGGAGAAAGTTGAGGGGAAGATATGAGAGGCACAGGATGGATATTGAAAAAGAAAAAAAAAAAAATTGGTAAATTTAGAGACCAGGAGAAAATGGAGCAGGATTCCAGGAGGCGCAGAGCAAAGGGCCAAAACATGCCAAAACTAACCTCAGAGATGTTGCACAAGCAGGAGAAAAAGTCAGGGAGCAAGACAGAACCTTCAGGGAATGGTATGAGTGACATGGCATAGAAGCTGAAAAAAAATATAAAAATTCTTTGCCAAACTCAAAGCCATCGAAAGGCATGGGATGCCGTCAAGTGCAGAGACATGGAGCAAAGATTGCCCAATCGAGTCCCATTGAAACCGCAAGATTTCGTTTCCCTTCCCGAAAGGAAATGAAATTTCCTTTCGGGAAGGGAAACGAAATCTTGCGACCCTGAAAAGAAAGGCTCACAAAGGCTCTGGAAAGGAGATACAATCAAATGAAGCGCGCCAGAAAAAAAACAGAAAAACCAGAAAACTGGGACATGTAGTGACTACGAGAAAATGGTCTGAGACTAAATGAGGTGCAGTGTAAAAGAGCAAAACATGCCAAATCTATTCTGAACAAAGCTGCAAAGGCATTGGAATAGATAAAGGAAGAAGGGAGAAAGTTGAGGGGAAGATATGAGAGGCACAGGATGGATATTGAAAAAGAAAAAAAAAAAAATTGGTAAATTTAGAGACCAGGAGAAAATGGAGCAGGATTCCAGGAGGCGCAGAGCAAAGGGCCAAAACATGCCAAAACTAACCTCAGAGATGTTGCACAAGCAGGAGAAAAAGTCAGGGAGCAAGACAGAACCTTCAGGGAATGGTATGAGTGACATGGCATAGAAACTGAAAAAAAATATAAAAATTCTTTGCCAAACTCAAAGCCATCGAAAGGCATGGGATGCCGTCAAGTGCAGAGACATGGAGCAAAGATTGCCCAATCGAGTCCCATTGAAACCGCAAGATTTCGTTTCCCTTCCCGAAAGGAAATGAAATTTCCTTTCGGGAAGGGAAACGAAATCTTGCGACCCTGAAAAGAAAGGCTCACAAAGGCTCTGGAAAGGAGATACAATCAAATGAAGCGCGCCAGAAAAAAAACAGAAAAACCAGAAAATTGGGACATGTAGTGACTACGAGAAAATGGTCTGAGACTAAATGAGGTGCAGTGTAAAAGAGCAAAACATGCCAAATCTATTCTGAACAAAGCTGCAAAGGCATTGGAATAGATAAAGGAAGAAGGGAGAAAGTTGAGGGGAAGATATGAGAGGCACAGGATGGATATTGAAAAAGAAAAAAAAAAAAATTGGTAAATTTAGAGACCAGGAGAAAATGGAGCAGGATTCCAGGAGGCGCGGAGCAAAGGGCCAACACATGCCAAAACTAACCTCAGAGATGTTGCACAAGCAGGAGAAAAAGTCAGGGAGCAAGACAGAACCTTCAGGGAATGGTATGAGTGACATGGCATAGAAACTGAAAAAAAATATAAAAATTCTTTGCCAAACTCAAAGCCATCGAAAGGCATGGGATGCCGTCAAGTGCAGAGACATGGAGCAAAGATTGCCCAATTGATTCCCATTGAAACCGCAAGGAACGAAATCTAGCGACCCTGAAAAGAAAGTCTTCCAAATGTTCGGGAAAGGAGATACCATGAAATGAATTGCACCAGTAAAAACCCCTAGAAAAGGAGGAAATTGGGACATTTATTGTCTACTCCAATATGGTCTGAGACGAAATGATTTGTATTGGAAATGACCAAAACCTGCCGAAACTCACCTCACCTATGCTGGAAGTGTAGGTGAAAACATCAAGGGGAAGGGTGAAACTTTGTTGGGATGATATGATGCTGGGAAATGCAGAGACCTGGTGCAAAGCTTGCCCAAGTTATCCCTATTGTAACTGCTATTTGGTTTATGAAAATTTTCAATAGTATCCTATCTTTTTGGAGAAATTTTATATACTATATTTTTAGTACTTGTGGAAAGAACACAAATCTATTTCTTATAATCTTTTTATTACTCAGGGTAAATGTAGGTAGTATTAGGTCAGAGTAATATTTCCTATCAGAAGTTCATAGCTGATTACTGTTCACAAACTTGCCACCTTTTTTTATGCCAAGCTCTCATTACTTCCAGCAGGATTTTGGCAAGCAAATATAATCTATGGTCTAATGAAATGGTCAAGTTTATTAAGGTTATGCATTCCTAGGTTTTTGTTGGCACTCTGAACTGGTTTAAACACAGAAGAGCAAAGAAAACCAAGTCTCTGTGAATAAAACAGTTCGAACACAGCAAGGTTCGAAATATATCCCAAAACTTGACTAAAACCAAACAAGGTTAGATGTTGGTGCAAAAAAAAGCCTTGGCATATTTTATTTAATATTAGCATAGGCAATAGGAAAGAAAGGGAAAAGTTAGAAAGAAATTGAAAAATAATTGTTCATGGTTGTGGGTAGTACAGGGGGAGAATAATAGGGTAAGGTGAAAGCATACAATTCATCTGAGGGTCCCAATGATTTCTCATTGCTCCCCTCCATCTGGTCTTGATGGTGAGAATCCCTCACTGCCACGGCCACACCAAAAAGTAGAATTCTGCGGACTAATATACAATTGGGCAAGGTGGGAATGCCCATGTTTCTCCCTTGTAGGGACCAGTTTAACATTATCCCCTGGAACACTGAGGGGGTCTGTAGCATCATCTCTGGTGCTCTGGTGCAGTGTCTGGGTACCCCTTTTGCAGGGGCCCTTTGATGGGTTGTGTCACCCTCTCTGCTGCAGATAAGCTTTACCCCGAGTGAAGGGACCCCTCCAGCTTGGGCTCCTTTGCAGTGCAGAGGATGGGCATTCACTGCCTTGGGCCAGAGGCTTTTTAAACACATACCCAAAAAGTCTCTTCCTTCCCCCATTCTTTGGTGTGAGGGTCTTCGTGAGCTCAGCAGCTGATATCCCCAGAGCTGTGGTCACCACCCTGAAGGTGCTAAGCTTGATCCCTCTGTGAATGGATTCTTCTTCCTCCAGCCCAGACCTCAGTCATTTTATCTCCCATCAATGAGTAGCGTAGGACTTTGGTCAAGGTTTTATTCAGGGTGTGGTGGTCCTTAGCTTCTGTTACTTAGTCTTGCTATAACAGGCAAAATCCTTTATGAAGAGGTTTAAGCCCTAAATTATAATATCTCTGTCTCCCACGGTTACAGTTTTTTAATTTTTGTTTTGTTTTGTGCTTTTTGAAATGAGTGAATAAGATTCAAAGCATATAATAAAATAAATACAGGCTTAAACAGTTTTGGGGTGGTGATTTTTAACAAAAAATTAAAAGCATCAATCACTGTTTGGATTTATGATGGACAAACACAGAGTATTCATTGTATAAAAACAATTGTCAAATACAGATATTGTATACACATGTTTAGCCTATAAGCCAAATGCTTATGATACATATGTCTAAAGACCTGTACCTTTTGATTAAACATATGTCTAAAAAAATCACATTATTTGATTACCTCTATAATTTTAAATGCTTTTTTAAAAATTTAGTATATTTAGTGGTAATCAGTAACTCATATCTGAAATTTTTCACTTACACAAAAATGGAATTTCAAGACATTTTTTGAAGAAGCACTTTTATATGCAGGAAGGCATACAATGAACCTGTAAGAAAGGTGAATTTAAGGCTTGCTGACCTGGATCTGTGTGTAGTAAAACCCTAAACACAATGATTCCAGCGTAATTATCAAGAACATCTTTCTTAGAGACTGCAGGAGACATTAACAAAATACTTGGGGAAAATAGTCAGAATTTGCTTTAAAAATTGCATTTCAAAGGAGTCAATTTCTAGCCTTTTAAAACACTTTTTTCTTGTGTAGCCTGTAGATGGCAGTCCTGTACCAGCCATGAAATTTTAAGCATTACATCTGTAAATACATAAGCACAGAGAAAGCAATATAACATATTGGTAAGGTGAAAAGGACACAGAGTTTGTGGGGTTTTTAATTTTATTTTCCACATAATGAGATGTTAATTGTATAAAGTGCAAAGTTTCTTTAAATCTGATTTAAATCTTTCTATGGTGCTACATTTTGTATATTTACAGAAACTAATTTCACTGTCACAATGACAATAACAAAAATAATTATCTCATAATATAGCTGGTATCTGGTAGGAAATAAGTACCTCTGCAAGTGATGGACTATTGTCATGCTTCACTAGTCTGGATGAGTGTAGACAATTTCAGAGTTGGATATCATGCTTATGAGTAACAGAGAATTTTCCTTAATATATATTTCTAAAATTATGCTGGTAAGAAACCTTCCAGTTAGAAATATAAAAGCCCTCAACATCAAGAAAATTTTATTTGAATTCGTTTGCAGCACTTGGTTTTCATCTGTGAAAGAGTGACAAATCTGTGCATCAGAAAAAAAGCCACATGCACACACATAAGACACAAATAAAACCCTGACTGCAATTACAAGTCAACAAACCAAAAAAACCCTGAAAGTTTCAAAACACTTCTGACAGTAATATCAGGAAAGCAGAATTACATGATAAGTATTTTCCACTGTACAGAGTAGAGAACCACACAACACTTTCACATATGTTTTGATAAGTAGCTATGCCATGACAGATATCATAGAATCAAAAATCATAGAATATGCTGAATAGAAAAAACCCACAAAACCCACAAAACTCCTGGCCTTTCACAGGACACCCCAAGAATCACACCATATGCCCAAGAGCATTGTCCAAATGTCTCTTGAGCTCTGTCAGGCTGGTGCTGTGACCACATCCATGGAGAGCCTCTTCCAATACCCAAACATCCTCTGGGTGAAGAAGCTTTTCCTGATATCCAACCTGAACCTCCCCTAACACAGCTTCAGGCCATTCCCTTGAGTCCTGTCACTGGTCACACAGAGAAGATCAGTGTCTATTTCTATTCTTCCCCTTGTGAGGAAATTGTCACTGTGATGAGGTTTCACCTCAGCTTCCTCCTCTCCAGGCTGAATAAATCTAGTGATCTCAGATGCTCCTCATATGGTTTTCCTTCAAGGCCCTTGAGGCTGAATTGTTCTGCATTTAACCAACATGTCCACATTCTGCTCTTTGCTGATCCACCACATTTGAACCATTACCTTTTGCTGCCAAGATATAAACAGGGCGGTAATGGATGAATAAAAACTAATTTGCCTCTGCAAAACACAAACATACCTGATACTCCTTAGATATTTGAAGAATGTAAATCTTAATTTCACTTTTTCATGGAGTTGCCATGGGACTATATACTGGCTGATAAAAGTAACTTGTTAAAGGAATTATTAAATCAACATATTGTATTGCTCATTCGGACTCTACTTTCTGTTGCCTTTCCTTATTCTAAACTGAAAGTATCCCTAAATTATAAAATCACTGTCTGTGGATCAGGTTTCATTACAGAGTTCTCTATAGATTTCCTTCCTCACTCAGAAGTTAATTTTAGTAAAATTATGCCAATGTCCTTATTTGTCCTTATTTTGTCCTCATTTGTTGCATGTTGTCTTTTATGTAGTCACTGGTTACAACACAAAGTACTTAAAACATCTTGAAAATTAGGTTACCTGGTTTTGAAAGCTTTCTTGTATTCTACTACATAAGACTTTCCTGACAGTATTTATTTCTATTTATTTGTCAAATCTAAACAAATAAACTCTTTCCCTTTCCATATTTTCCTTATGTACATTAGGATGTGGTAAGAAATCCCAATATACTATATTTGAAATTGTGTGTGCTTCCCTGCCTTACCCACTGTAACAATTTAGCTTGATTATGTTTTGAACTTGAACCAGTGGAAAAGGTACAGTATAGGAAACAGGGAACTGAGGCTGTAATATTATGAATTTAGTACTTTTTTTGTACAGAAGAGGAACTAAATGCTGAATTTTAAAGCACAATTTGACTGAGAGAAATTTAGCACAGCATGCAGCATAAAAAGCAATATTTCTGGATCAGAGCAAAAAGTAAAACCCAACCAAATCGTACTTAAAGCAAAAGAAGGAAGTAATAGGAAGGGAAAGCCTGTAACCTTAATCACTGCAACTTGTTACTGAATTTTGAGTTTTGGTAAAATCTTTTCATATCTCAAAATATATTATTGCTCTCTCTTCACTGATCATTACAGAAATTCCCCTTTCTGTACAACTGAACCCCCAACAGTGCTTCCACATTACTAACGGAATCAAAGTAGAATAAAAGTGATATTGATTTATTTAAAAAAAATATTTTCACAAGATTAAAAAAAACCTCAAAACTTGGATTTTAGCCAGTACAACATTTTTGCCTGTTCAACCCAAATATAAAGAAACAAAAATGAAAAGTTATTTCAATCAGAGGAAGATCAAAAGTTTCTCTTGTGCTTAATCTAAAACATGCATCTTGTATCAAGTGAGTTCATGTCTCAGATTGCTTTCTGAGATCTTAAAACTCTCTCTTTTCCACTGTACATTTCATGAGAAAGTATATGCAATTAGAAATATTACAACTGAGAAGTTAAACAATCTCAATCATTCATAGTAGCAATACACATAGTAGGTGTATTCCTTCCCATCAATCCCACCAATACTGAAGTCTCCATCTAGTCTGTCTGAAGTGACAGGGTACAATTTGAATTCTGGGTGTAGCTACTATATGCAGCAAAAATGAATTTGACCTGAAGGCTTTCTTTTTCATCAGTGACATAGATTTGCTCACTGCTATTCAAAATGAAAGATAAGCGCTAAGTCAAATACAATCTGTGTCAGCTTATGAAATGACTGCCTTACAAATTAGATGGTTTTGGGCTAAGCTACCAAAAATATCTCAGTAACTAGAATAAAAAGAAGGGTTACTAAATCTGCTTATCTGTAATAAGAACAACTTGGAGTTCAGCTCATTTCCTTAATTAAGGAAGAAGATGTGTTCATTAGAGTCAGTAACACTGTAAACACAGAACCCACTCTGATAAGGGACTCCTAAGTCTGAATGACAAAGTTGTAAGTCAATTCAGTAATTAAGATCTGGGATGGACAAACTGAGTACGTTCAGATTAAAAGTGAGGTACAGTGTTTTGTGAAGAAAGTCAGCAATTGATAATTTATCTTTGTTTGTTTTGCTTATATGGCACTGAAATAGCTAATCTGATTCACATTAAATAAGTTTTACTAAAAATATTATACCAAATGTTTCAACAGTTCATTAAAATTTTATTATATGAGAGTGTAAGAAGACTATTTTGCCACATCCAGAACCTGGATGCAATTTCTGACTAAATAAAATAAGAAAATTTTGTGCTAAGTCAAAAGAAGTTTAATGTTGTTGTTTTTAGCTAATTAAATATGGAGTAGAGAGGATATGCTTTGGTGCTAGGTGAGACTAACCAAATAAACAATCAAAAGACACAGTATACAAGATTTACAGTTGAACAAGTATAATTGCAACCAGTTTTGTTTTTTCTTGTTGATTTGTTGGATTTCTTTTGCAAACTATCTTTTATAATGCCACCAGACTGTGAAACACAGAGGATATCACTGGTCAGTAAAAGACAATGTGGTTATCATTCAGTGATTTGTTTACTGTGCTCCTATTGAATTTTTGCTGGATCTGAATAGAAAATAGTTTTTCATAACTTACACAATTTGTGTGTCTCCAGAACTTTTAATGTGTGAGTTTCATCGGCTTTCAGTGGTTCCATTTATTTTCGTTTAGACAAAGACTTTTGTAAAGTAAAATCTATTGTCATATTTGGTATATTGTGTATGTCCACAATTTTAACAAATACATAGGCACAGTTTAAGACTAGAAAACACTTCATATGAAATACTGAAAAATAGAAAATCATGTAAGGACATTTCAAAATTAGAAACTTGCTTGTACTGCCTGGTCTAGGAAATCTTTTAAATTGAATAGACAGTGATTCATCATGAACTACAACTTTATCTCAAAGTAGTTCTATTACAAGAATAAAAGAAATATTTCATTTTACCAAAATATTTAGTATGACCTTTTTCATGATTTAAGTTAAAGTATTCTAAAAGTTTCTGACAAATATCTTGCTCAAAATTCATTTGAGAATTTACATTCTTTACCAGAAAAAACTAATTTCTTGCAACAATTACATCTTCTAAAAAGTGATAGAGAAAAATAATTCAGTGGAATTAGCCAGGATTCAAGAGAAACTGTTGTAATTCCTTATTTTTACCACAAAAACTGGTTAAATGTTAGTCTCAGTGGCAGTTATTAGATTAGCAGTTCTTCCAAGCCCAGCCATACTCCAGCTCCATGTAGGATGTTCTGTTGCCTGCAAAGCCCATTATCTGGATGCGAAAAACACTCCCAGGGTGAAAGGGCCTGGAGCTGGGTGGCCTTGATCTGTATCTGATCTGGACAAATCACGGCCAAGGATTTTGGGAAACACTGTTGCATATTTTCACTTCTCAAATGAGAAGCACAGTTACTGACTTAATTTTCTATAAATAAAATAAATAATACTAGCGAGTACTTTATCAAAAGATTGTAAGGACAAACACACTGATGATTAGTATAATTTTCTATTGAAAACACCAGCTATATAAGTTGCAACAGGTAGATGCAGTTTCACTGTATGGAGCTTATTATTTCCAGGTAAGCACTATGACTAATAAGACTTGTAGTAAGGACCTGACTGAAGCACAGAGACATACTTACCTACAAAAAACTCTTTGTGGACCTTAAACCATATACCTTTAAGAAATGTTTCTCATACATGATCCCTACTAGGGTCCATGGACATCCTAATAGCTACTAATATAAATAGTATTATGAGTTGGCTAGTTAAAATACCTGCATATTAGTAAGTATATTATTTCTTATTTCTGCTCCAAAGCATGTATCTATAAATGCTGATGAATCTGAGCTGCTCAGCACTTAAGCCAAGTAATAAATGTAACTCAGCTAACATAGTAAATATGGTCAGACCACATTAACTTATGCATGAAGACATTCACAGTACTCACATCAACAGTGGGAGGTCTTAATTTAAAAAACTACAACTCCAAAAAATACCCTAGACAGAAGAATAAAATTAGTTTTGCATTAATGGATATAAAAACCTTTGTCTTAGGTTACAATGTAAGATGTACCCAAAAGAATGTATTCTATCACCATCTCCATAAGCTGGTTAAAATCAGGTGGGGAAGCGCTCCTTATCTCCATGACTCATCCCTGACAGCTGCAGGGCATATCTTCTGTTCATGAGCCATTGAGTCTCACTGCATGACTGATAAAATTACATCATCCCACTGTGAGATGCTCCAGCCAGGGGGAGGAACCAAACATTCCTACCTGGATATAATCTGATATTTGGACCATAGTCTGCCTTATTCACTGAATTCCCAGAGGAAAAGAGCTCCATAAACACCACTGGACCTTCAAAGGAAGACTCCACCCTATTACAGGATCACTGCTTCAACAGAACCACATCTCTCACTTCAAAGAGGACTGCATCCACCATTTAATCAGACTACTACCAACACCCTGACCAACAGGGTGTCAGGTTGTATTCTCACTGAGTGTTTCTGTATTATATGACTTAATTTAATTTTCCTATTAAATTGTATTTCTGACTTGGGATGTCCCACTGGTTTGCTTTCAAACTAGTACAACCATCCCGTTGAAAGTATATTCAGTTTAATATAAAAAAGCGTCACACAAAAAATCCCAACAAAAAAAAAGGAATAATATTTCTGATTACTACAAAAATATGTGTTGTCTAAATTTTGGCTAATACGTACATTTAGGTATTACAGAACATAGTTGTGATGGCTAACATTTCATCAGGAAGAAGAAGACGGATTCCCTCCGAACACGTGAGTGAATATAAATAGGACATCTCTTTCACAGCTGGAAAAAGAATGCTGAAAGAAGGCCTGAAGGCCTTAATCAAACAAAAAGTTTGCAACTCTGGATTTCAGCCTGAAAGAAGCTCTTAAAATTCTGGTATGCAGGGTCTGTGTCCCCATCCATTTCATATTACTTCTTTCTTAGTTCACAGGTTTTGCAATGGTCAACAGTCTATTATTAATAATTCAACATGATAGTCAGGGAAACAGGAGTAAGAGATGAAGTGGAGCTTCCCTGCCAGCGCTTGATTTGGCTCTCTGTATTGTTTAGTTAAAAGCTGGGGCCTTGCTTTCCAGGGGGTGCCCCAAACAGTTTCACTCTCTGCACATTTACTACTAGGACCCCAACTCTTGACTAATCCCCTTCAGAAATTGTACAGGATTGTTTAGCCTCTCTGACAGAGTAGAAAGCATTTCTCCTGGATTTTATCTGCAGAAGAAGACCTGAGTGGCTTGGCCATATGAACACAGAAGGGCTTGAGTTAGACAGTTAGATGACCCATATTAAAACTAAACCCCCCTAACTGATGAAGACAAACATTTGTACCTCTGGTGGGACATTTGACCCAATAAAATCCTGACTTACCTTGCAAAGGTCTGAGATCACCTTTCACTGACCATTGGAAGAGTCCTGAAGAGACTGTGTTCCTAACTGGGGTATTTCATTTAAGTCTCTAAAGTTAGATAGTTGAACTTTAGTCCAAAAAATGAGTAGATCTGGGAGTCAAAAGCATCTCTGTTCCAACACACCTCTGTAATCATAACACCTTTCTAAAATAAGACATGTCTGCTCAGGTGGCAATATTTCCATAGCAGTTAAATTGATAGTAAGTATACCTGTGTTGTGATGAAAATTAAATGTTTTACTATTAATTTACCAAATAAAACTGGGATTTTTCCATTTAAATTAGAGAAAATAAATAGCTAACAATGTTGAAAAGTGCATCTCTTATTAAAAAAGAAACTTACCTTATAAATTTTGTTTATCTTAAAGCATTTGCATTTAGTTTATTGAACTTGCAAAATAAAGATCTAATTTTTTCCTGTACTGAAATAATTTATGTTTGGTATTTTTTGCTGCATTTATTTTCCTCACAACAACTGGGCTTCTGACAACTCACTTGTCACACTGCCGAATTATTATAATCAGCTGATAATTGAGACTTGGTGCTAGTTAGCCTTTGCAAATTCAATTTCTTTAGCTGGAATGGTATAATTAAAGCTAGATTTATAAATCAGTATTACATGCTAATTACCAATATCAGAAAATAATAGCCAAAATACTATCCTTAGTAAACTGAATGTTAAACATTCACAGAATGCATAAATAAATTGCTCTGGTTTTCCTCTCAATTTTTAAGAAAATACCTCTCTGTTATTCAATCACATAATTCCTACATTCGACCAAGTTGCATGCTTTGGTTTTAATTTGTTATTACAAATGTTGGGGTCCTTCTAGCATATCAAAGAGATTCTAGAGGAACAACTAAAAGTGCTGTTTAAAGATAAGAAAGTTCTCAGGTTGGTTGTTTCTGCTTTCTCACAGAAGATAAACACTGACATCTAATCTTGATTGCAATCACATTTTAATGACGTTCCTTTCCTTCCCAATATTTCAGTTTATAATTCTCTAACCTTCTAGTTAGTTTAAAGACAGAGAGAGAAGGAAAGACACTCAGTTTGGATGTGTGGTAATTGGCAAAAGGAAGAGCCAATTATCACAGATTATTAACGCAGACATGATACATCCGGTAGTGACTGTTTGTCTAGAAATATCTATCACACAAATAATTAAAATGAAGTGTTGGCAGATGTGGATCTTGATTGCTGTCATGATTGCTTTTTCCTGAGGTACAGGACTTGATAATTTTCCAGTTTAAATTTCTGCATTGTGGGTTTTTTTAAACAATATCTAAGATGTTCAAAAGAATGTAGGCACAATGCAAAGACTACCTAGGAAAATTAGACATCTGTCTGTGTTTATCTTGATTTTCCCAATTGTACTGGCTTAAGCCCTGTTAAAAGGATGTGGAAAGTAGGAACAATCTGCATTCTTATTGTGCACTTTCAGCCCTATAGGAAAACCTGCTGGGATTGGCTGCAGATGGCTTCATCTCAGAAGAAGAATGTGCTTCCTAACAGTTACTTGTTCTGTATGCATGATCAAGCAACAGTCAATGGTTTCTTGTGCCTCATTAGCTGTAGTGACAGGAAGAAGTATGATTCTCCAAAAATACCTGCCCTTCCTCCACACTAAGGTAATTCTGCACAGAAGAAACACCAAGAGACTCAAATCTTGTGTTTGGGTTTCTTTTAATAGAACAAATCAAGAAACAACAAGAATTGTAAAAATTATGTTAAAATCCTTGGCAAGAATTTCACATTAAGTAAGTAAGCTTAAGCTACTTATGTAAATCACAATCTTCTCTCATTAAATGAAAAGAAAGAAATAATTATTTTGGTTTGGCAGAAGCTCTTTTTTTTTGGTCAGTTAAAAATGTACAAGTGTATAAAAAATTTTGCTACTGCTGAAGAGTCTCAAATCTTGGCATATAACTCAGTGTGCATATAGACCAGGATTCCTTAAATACCTATTTCAATGTTTTGTGTTTTAAACTGCAGGGACAAAGGCAGGGATTTCTTGGATTTCTGTTACAGTCTTGAGACCTGTGGAAGTAAAAGGGGAATCAGCAGGAAAATTTAAAATTCATAATATTTTTCCTGAGTTGTTTATGTAGTTGCAATCAAGTCACTCTTTCTCCCTGTAGGTTTACTACCATTTCAACCACTTTTCTATTTTTGCTATACATGCTAAGATTCATACCCTAAAGAATGTATTTAAAACCTGTGAGCTGGTGTGTACCTTGAGAAATCCTCTCTATTGAGTATAAATGAAATCTTTTGATTCAGGTGTGACAGCTATGCTAAATTCTGCCCAGGCAGTTTCAGTCCTTGTCCCTAAACCAATATTTCCCAGTTTAAACACTTCTTTCCCCTACATTTCCCAAAATGAAATATGAAAGTATGGTAATAAAATGACCATGAAAGTTACTGCAATCTAATGCAGCACATTTTTTTCATATTTGTGAAAGATACACGTATTTTTAACCTTGAAAGTTTCTGAGATAAAAGGCTTAAAGTACTGACAAGCTCAGTACTGCTTATCTAAGCTGTGATAGTTCCCCCTGGAAAACATACAGCTGGTGACTCATGTGTTTAGTTCACTGGGGAATTATCACAACAAATTATTTTCCCTAAATTCTTCTTATAAAAACTATAGGATGTATTTGAAGGCATGGCCAGCAGGTCGAGGAAGGTGATCCTGCCCCTCTACTCTGCTCTTCTGAGACCCCACCTGCATGTGCTGTATCCTGCTCTGGAGTCTTCAGCAAAGGAAAGATGTGGATCTGTTGGAGCAAGTCCAGAGAAGTGCCAGAAAGCTGATCTGAGGGCTGAAGCAACTCCTCTCTGGAGACAAGCTAAGAGAGTTGGGGTTGCTTGGCCCAAGGAGCATACTTGCAACCTTCTAGTACTTAAAGGGAGCTTCTAGAAAAGATGGAGAGTGACTTTTCATATGGACAGACAGTAATAGAATAAGCTAAAAGAGATGTATATTAGATGTTAGGAGGAAATTCTTTACCATGAGAGTGATGAGGCACTGGAACAGGTTGCCCAGAGAAGTTGTGGATGCCCCATCCCTGGAAATGTTCAAAGCCAGGCTGGAATGGGGCTCTGGGCAACCTGAACTAATTGCTGCTATCTCTGCCCATGGTGGGATCCAGATGATCTTTAAAGTCTCTTCCAGCTCAAACTATTCTGTGATCTTATGACTCCATTTATGCTGATTTTTTAAAATGGGAAATGTGTCCCAAGCAGAGGAGGTGATAATATGGTGTTCTGCACACATTTTGCTGGTATTTACTCAAAATTAACTGTGGAATACATGCAATTTCCACTCACGCTTTTGTTCTATTATTTGGAATTCTGTGTTGCATTCTAATAATGTTACTTCTGAGTAATTATTATTCCTATAATCAGATTTAGTTTTCTTCATTTTTATGGTGGTGTTTTCTCTCATATGCATATTAAAGCACACATTTATACAAAACTATTAATGATTCTGTCAAGGTAGATTAAGCCCTTCTGTCAAATATATGTACCTGACTTAAACTTCACTTTGAAAGTAAACAACAAAATAGATGTACACACATTTTTGAAAACATTGACAAGCCAGAATTTCTCATTCATTAGGGTTGTAGACAATGTTTGGGTCTTTAAAATGTTGATTAGGTACCCCAATTAAGAGTCTTAATGGAAGCCTAGAAGCCCAATATTACGAACCAATTAAAAAATTATTGGTTCTGCATTTAAGAAAAACCTTAAATTTTAACTTCAGTTACATATGTACCAGGATTTATTTGTTTCATGTACTTGGTCTGTAAATATGAATAAATGCGCATGTTAGATTTTTAAAAATTAGAAATAATATGCATCTTGTATTATGAACACCAGACTAATTTCTATATTTTTAATGGGCTGCTGTCTGCCACACATGCTATATTGGAAACAATTCTAGCCATTACAGTTATTTGTTTGACATTTTACATATTACTCCACTGGCAAAACAATTCAATGCTCAATTACAGTGGACTGAACAAAAGTCAATAGCCTAAATTTTTTTAACTTCCTCATTCTTAGAGATATCTTACATTAAATGAAGCAGAATAAGTTGACTTGTAAATTAGTAAAAAACACAAAAAAGTAATGGATTTTTTTTTTAGGAAAAACAAGCAGGGAGGGTGATAGCACTGTTTAACTACCTAGGCAATGTCTAGCTGTAAAGTTGTGTTTAGCTGCATAAGCCACAGATGTTATAGCTTCATCCTCTCTCAATCCAGTGAACACATGGGACAGTAACTAATGGGACAGAAATTAATTCAGCTTCTAGATCTCAGAAGCTTTTATTGTTTTCCCAGGTATTACTTATTTTTTGAAGTATAGGTAAATTATTTACTTACGGCATAGTCTAACAAACAATTACAGTTTTGAAGGAAGAATTTTCTTTTTAAATATCTACTTCAAAAAAAATTAAAATAATGAATTAAGAAATAGGAACTTATATTATTATGCCACAATAGAAGCAGAAAATAGAGTTTTTTGAAAAATAATTTGGGTTTTGTTAGGAAGGAGTCTTTATTAAAATCCTTCCCATATACACTGTCCTTCCCAGCTGTCTTTCCCTCTCTCTCCTTAACTTTTATTTTGTCTGCAAAAGGCATCAATTATTTAGAAGTCACATTGGGTGGCTTTGCTTTTCTCCTTCTCTGGCTTTTCTCCAGCAGAAGGATAAGATATGGATCTGGATAGTCAAGAGTCCAGAAGGTTGTAGAAAGGCAGGTTCATTTCTAGTCCCCCCCCTGGATGGGGCTGCTGGGCCAGAGATCCTGAGAGCTAGTCAAGCAGACAAAAACGGATAATAGTGAAAGAGAGAGAAGAGCTTCAGGAACATACACCTGCCTATACAGCCTTTTCTCTGACAGGAAAGGTAGGAGCAAGAGCTGGCACAGCCAAAGATCTTTTTTTTGTCTTTCTGACTTTTTTGGCTTCAAACACCATTGCCTTTTTCTGCTACCTTTTCTGAAGGTGTTGAGGGTACTGCTGTCAAATGTATCGGTAACTTTCTTTACAGGCATGGATAAAAGTAGTAGTGTTTCTTCTGTTATAACCTAATGATATGAGAGCAGCAAGGATTGTAAGCAACAATAACATTTCTTATGACACCACTGATGTAGCAGGAAGACAAGAGGATTTTTTATTCAGCATGCCTTAAAAGACTCATCTGACCTTTCCATTACACTGTGGTAAGGGTAATGGGAATTGTTAAGGACACTCCTCTCTCTTTGTTCCACAGAGGTTAACTACTGGTCACCTCCTGTCGGAACCCAGAGCATCTCTCTGGATGCCCTGGATGTCTCAAAGCCCTGGCAGGGGCTCAGAGACCTGGCAGGAAGCCAAAGACACCTGAATGTGAGGAAATGAGAGAATTTCAGGACTGAATGGTGAGGGGATGATATTCACTTGATAAAACTTGAATTATAATGCACTGTACAGGGGGGTTTTATATGTTGTACAGGAGGGTTTGGAATTCTGTGCATGGGTCAGGAGTCCTAAGATGGAGGAATCTGGGCGTGCCCTGTCCTTCTTCTTTCTTCTCCTTGGCATCCATGTTCAGGATGATATTGGCATGTGTGGATTGGTTCATAGGGGAAGTGCACTTGCCAACAAGGGTGAAAAGTATTGGAAATAGAAGGTAAATATCTTATACGTAGTTTTTACTATAAAAGAGACAACCGCCCCGTGGGCGGGAGAGAGTGCCCTTGGCTGTCTTGCTGATCAGACCTCGGCTGGACAGACAGCAAAACTTTGTAGATAAGGAACAATAAACTCAACTGAAGACCAAAAAGCAAGAGTCCAGACTCCTTCTTTGAGAGCACGGCCTGCCCAGAACCACCTTTTCCCGTGCTGGGGCAGAAACAACTGACAGCTGATCCCAGCAACCTCCTTTTGCCGTCACCCCTTTACTCCACAGGTGCTGTCTCCTCTTGTCTCTTAAGTGGTCTGGTAGACCACCATAATTATTCCCAGAGCAACAACAAGTTGTGCATAGTCTGTGTATGCTGCTTCTTGTTAGACCTGATGAAAGGATTCTGTATATGCATGTGATTATGCAAGCATATGTTTAAACATTGTCAAAATGTGACAGCTAGAAAATACCAATGGCTGATAGAGATTGGTTTAATTATACTACCTTCTGTTTGCAGTGTTTGCACATTGTCTGTCTACATATCCTTCTTTCTACCTCTTTGATCTCCTATCTGGCATGATAGCATATAATAACCTTCAACATCTATATTCTTTACAGTGTTGCTTGTGACGAATTGTGAAATGTTGTAAGTTGCTTTTTTCCTTTATACCTTACATAAAGCAGTTGTCTTTGATTCTTCGTCTTGTATAGTTTTCCCCTTTGATTTCCTCCAGCCACAGAAACAGCACTGGAAAGTCTGTGTTTCAAAGGAATTTTTATTGTATAATAAACATCCATGTGTGTTGGGAGTATGGCATATCAGCACCGTAGGAGGGTTTTATTTTTCTTGAAAATATTGTTGGAATGGTACAGCAGGACACAAGAGACATAAATGATCAATTAGTTACATAAATAAATGACAGTCATAACAAGTCATTTTGAAAATGCATCTCCTGCTTTTTATGTAACTCAAAAGAAGAATAATATAATGTATGCAAGCTATATTATGAGATGATTACAGATGAGGTCATACTTCCATGTAAAACAGAAATAAGACTGAATGAGGCATTGTTCTTTTTCCTCCAATAGAGTTGGGAATAACTTCTATGAAAATAATTTTTTTAAAAATGAGAAACCAAAGTGAAGAAAATATAGGCACAAAAACCGACCTAGGCAACTACACTCCAGAATGTACACACCTGGTTCTTTGCCAAGGTAGAAAATTTGAAAACATGACTACATAACACTTGCAAGAACTGTAAAGATATACCAAAGCCAAGACTCAAGAGTACTGACACAGCTGAGTTTTTGCTGTATGCCCAGGCTAACTTGCCAGGCTGAAAGGCAGGCCATGTAGTTTAAAGCCAATGGGGTGTAGATGCCACCATGCAGCTCCTGGGATCAGACAACAATATCTACATATTGCTATCCCAGCCATGGTGTACGGTGGTTCCATGTTTAAAAGAGAAAGAATAAGGAAAAGAAAAACAAAACAAAACAAAAAAACAATAAAACAAAAGAGTAAACTGAGGCAGCAGGCAGTTCAGCATTGAAATAGTGATCATTTGCATTGTTCAACTACTCTTGATGTCATGGCATTAGCTACTGTGTATCACCACTTTGAGGAAATATCCAGACCTAGTTCAGAAGAGACCTGTGTCTGCAGTTAAGGTTGGTATAGATTTGATGGTTGTACGTGAGTGCTTACTAAGTATTTTCCAACCCTGACAATTCTATAGGGTTGTGCCAGGCCTTGAACATTCTTCCAACAAAATAAGATTTGTGTCATCACACATCCATTATTGTCCCACAGCAAAGTCAAAAATCTCTGTGATTTCATATTATACAAGCACAGAATCACTTTGGTTGCAAAAGATCTCTAAGATCCTCAAGCCCACCCTTTGACCAATTGCTACCTTGACAACCAAACCAGACCCAGAAGTGTCACATGCTGTAGTTCCTTAAACACCACCTTAAACGTGTTTAGGAGTAGTATTAATTACTTGTTAAATTAAATATATGCTCATTATATAAACACTCATTGAAAAATGAGTACTGTTAAGAATGATGACTCCATTACTTCCCTAGAAAGTCCGTTCTAATGTTTAACAATCTTTTCCATGAAGAAATTCCTTCTAACTTCCCCTGATACAGCTTGTGGCTATGATCTCTCATCCTGCCAGTTGTTGCCTGACAGAAAAGGCTGGCCCCTACCAGGCTGCAGCCTCCTTTCAGTAAATTGTAGAGAGTGATAAGGTCTCTGAGTCTCCTTTTCTTCAAGCTAAACAACCTAAGCTCCCTCAGCTGCTCCTCACAGGACTTACTAGACCCTTTGCTAGCTTTGTGTCCCTTTGAACGTGCTCCAGCAGCTCAATGTCTTTATTGCAGTGAGGGGCCCAGAACCGAGCACAGGACTTGAGGTGTGGCCTCACCAGTGCAGAGTACAGAAGGACAATCACTGCCCTGGTCCTGCTGGCCACACTATTTCCGATACAGGCCAGGATGCCATTGAACTTCTTGGCCATCTGGGCACAGCTGGCTCCTCTTCAGCCAACTGTCAACCAGAACCCCAGGTCTTTTTGTACTGGACCACCTTCTAGCCATTCTGCTCCATCTTGTAGTACTGCATGAAATTGTTGGGGTCAATGTGTAGGACCCTGGCTTTGTTGAACCTTGGGCTGTTGGCCTTGGTCCATTGATCCGTCCTGCCCCTCTGCAGATCCTTCCTGCCCTCCAGCAGATCAACAGTCACACCCAACTTAGTGTCATTTGCAAACTTACAGAAATTGCACTCAACCCCATTGTTCAGATCAGATAAAGTTCAGATAAAGATTTTAAACAGGACTGGGCCTGATACTGAGCCCTGGGGAACAACACTTGCAACTGTCCAGCAACGGGATGTGGCACCATTCTCCATCTCTTTCTGGGACGATCATCTAGCCAGTTTTTAACCCAGCAAAGAGTGCACACAGCAAAGCGGGGTCTGCCAGCTTCTCCAGGACAATGGAGTGAAAGTATCAAAGGCTTTGCTGAAGTCTAGGTAGGCTATATCCCCAGTCTTTTCCTCATCCATATGGCATGTCACCTGGTCAATAGAGGAGGTCAGGCAGGACCTACCTTTCCTAAACCCATGCTGGCTGGGCCTGATTCCCTGGTAGTCCTGTTGTACTCTGTGTTCACTTATGGGCTAGAATCCTCCTTTTGAACAGGTGAACCCCATCTGCCTCCAGCAGACTGAAGCCACATAACGCACCACATGATCCAAAAATTCAAAATCCCACCAACAGCATCTGTCTTTAGTCATAGTGACTAATGACATCTTTACTCATTGTGTCTTTAAGCAGCATATTGATTACACGAGTTCTCTTGTGACCTTTTGACATTCTTCCCTGCTACCAAAGGAACTGAGGAAAACATCACCTATGCTTCTGACCCTTGACTCAGTTTCTCCAGTGCCCTGAAATCCTCTTTGATTCCCCTAGGACTTGTCTCATCAAACTCCTTGTAGTCAACCTAGACAACCAGCAGTGAGTAATAATCAAAGGGCTGAATTTGTCTGGGCAGTCTCTTACCTGGGCCCCAGGGAAGCAGAAGACATCAGTGTGGGACAGGTCCACTTGGCATACAGAACCCTCAGATCCCCTCATAATGGAGTTTCCTACTACAACTATTCTTTATTCCTTAACATATGTAGTTGTGATCATTTGGTTGACTATTCTGGTCATTGTCCCAGATAAACCTGCATCTCCACTGCCATTTGCCTGACCCTCAATTTCCAAAGCACCATACCTACTTTGTCAAGGCACTTGGGAAAGTGAGGGAGGCCAGAAGAGCATAGAGAGTTTCATATCATGACACAAGCCAAATAAGTTGCAGTGGTGGAAGGCTTCTCTTTAACCTTTAATAGATGTATTCAATGTGTTTAAAAACAATTACTGCAGACAAACAAGATCTCACATTCTAAAAAAGCAGCTTTTATCTGGAATGTACACTATCCTTCCTGTAATAGCAAAAGTTTAACAATGTTCTAATACATTTTTAAATTAACAATTTATGCCGAGCTGCTGTCCGAGTTTTTCTCTACTCCCCCGAGCAGAGGAGGATTCCGCACCGGCCGAGCTGTGGCACAGCAGCTGACAGCCGGGGGGGCACTGCCCAGATGCGCCGGGGGCGTCCGGGGAGCGCCTCAGCAGGAGGCAGCAGTGATCAGCAGGAAGGCAAAGTAAGAAAAGAGGGACAAAGTCCAGAAGTTTATTGTCTCCAGGTAAGTCCAGCACACAAAAGACCACGAGGTGGGGGTACAGCCGATTACAAAGAGGCAGAACATACAACACATCAACCACGAGGGAGAACTTGGGAGGGAACAAACTCGTGAGAAACATACCGGCTCACCAATAGAGAATGTGACAGGGAGGGACTCTTGTTCCCGACCCAATCACCCACCGAGGAGGGGAGAACTTTCTGGAAAGAGGGAAGGGTACAGTGGATGACGGACAGGAGCTCAGGGAGGGATTGACAGAGGGTAACCAGGGAAACAGGGGAGGAGACAACAAATTGACTCTCTCAAAAGGAGGGGGGCGGTGGGGGGGGGAACCCCGGGACCGAACCATTATAACTTTTGGGGGAAACAGAACAAACCAAATGAACCATGCACCACAACAAATTTAGGTTTAATTTGAGACCTCAACATTGCTGTCAGGGAAAGAGAGTAGTATCCTAATGGGAGATTTTTTTAGACTGACAGGGTCTCAGAAATTTCCATCATTATTCACAAACTGTTCAAGAAAATGCATCTCGTAGAAACTTTATAGAAAATAGTTTTGAATTATAAAAACAACAGTAGAAAATAGGTTTTATAGGATCCCCTCTCCACTGATCCACAGAGAATGAGTTCTTAAAATCCTCAACTGCAAAGTAATGGATTTTTACATCAAGGTTTTAACACAGGAGGTCTCCAGTTTGATCCTTATGTGTCATCCTAGCCTAAGGCTGTCGTGAAGGCACATTTGTACAAGTGTACAAAGCAATGCAGAGAAAATGCAGTTTGAAGAAAAAACAAGTCAATAGTTTCACAGAAAAAGACAACTGTAATAAGTCATGAAGAATTAATATTAATTTACAACTGTGTGGAAACAAAACAGAGAAGTCATGCTGGAGGCAATGACCCTCCAGATGCACTGTTTATTTTCAGAGCTGTTTTTCTTCCTGAGCTGTGTCAAGATATTAGAAAAAAAAATGTTTATTTATTTTGCTTTTTATACAAGAAATATTTCTAGTGATTTCAGGGAAAATGATTGGCATTGTTTCATTCCTTACGTTTATGGACAGTGGGTTTTTTTCCTGTTCTTCTCTAGGATTTTGTAATTGCTGAAGCACTGAGAGTCCTCAGAGTACTAGCTAGTTTTTTCTTTTCTTTGAAAGATATATACACATAAACAGAACAGTGTCAGCAAAGAGAATAATTTATATTTTATGTTTTGTGGTTCTTCATAGACCTGATTCTGAAGTAATTCTGTCCTGTTTGCCTCTTCTGCCTCTGTTTGGCAATTTCCTGTTTTGACATATATTATAATTACATCAGTGTATTGATTTGCAGAATATGTCTCCTATTTGGAGGTGCATCATCATCATTTGCTTCTTGCAGCCATGATGATGGCTGGGATTTTATCACATCGTCTGTTTGAAACTTAGATCTTCCTTGAAGACTGGAGGAAATATATACTATCATCAGAGCTCAAATATTTTTCTGGTCAAATGAGTATTATAAAGATGTATGAGGCAGAACCTGACAGATCATCCAGAATCCTTTTTTCAGCAATAGAAGCTAATTACACTGATCCTTCAAGTAAGCCTCAAGATTCCTAGAGAGAGTACATTTGATTGTTTTTCACTGGACTACTCTCTGTAAGAGAGATATTAAAGTAATGCTTCATAAGATCCATTTTATTGGATAATGAATAAGAGGAGACTTCTGGTGGTCCTAGGAGGTGGGATTTTATTAAGATAATTATTGGAGAGATATTGCAGCTGTTGTGAGAATTGTAGCTTTGGGCATAGTGACTAGCTGCTGCTGCTGCTTGATCTATACTTTTGCCTGTTTCTACCTGTTCCCCATTTTTTGAGTGCCATTCAATTTGGCTTGCTAGAAGAGGAGACCAGCTTAGTTAAATGGAGTCTGTTGCTCCAATTTCAGGACCAGTTTTTCAGACATTATAATTTTGTGAAATTTAAAAACATTTGGAACAAAATTTTGCAACTGATTTCTCAGATTTTTTTACTGACAGAAAAAAACCCCAGTTTTATTTTCACTTAAAACCATTATAGAAGAATTTTTGGAACTCACTTGATTTTTCTATGCTTTTTGATACAAACTTTGATAAAAAAGGTGGATAACATTTACACTGAGATTATTTCTGTATTTTCCTCTGTAGAAAATAACCCTGGTACCGATTGCAAGATCCATTCTGACTCTATGTGAAGCATGAGATCTCTGCAAAAAAAAGAGTTATAAGCAAGTGTTGAATGTCTATGTACACAAAAGAGTTGCACAAAAAAGTTATAGAAACAACTTCAAATCTGTCATTTCTTATCATCTCAAGAACTGGTTTTGTGCCATCTTTATTGTGGTGTCATGGTTTCTGGGGAAGCCTGCACATACTTTTAATATGCACACGATAGCTACAAAGATTTATATGATACCTAAAATGGGAAATTGGTATATTTCTCATATCTTTTGAAACATGGCTATCACTTACCCAGATCCTAGAGAAAGAATTCTTACCACCTACTTTTAAACTTTCACAGTGCAAAAATTTCTATCTAACAAGTGGTCCTTTTGTAGTTGTTGATCAGTAGAGACAGAGTCACTAACGGATATGTTTTATCTACTTTAGATGCCCATTTTGATGAAAATTATTTTATTTAGGAAGTGCATACCTTTTCTCTATTAACTTGAAATGAAGTTTAGGATGACTAACTCAGGCATATAGGTCTGCACTTTGTACAGCTACACTTGATATAAAGTCTGCTAAAGGAAATCACTAAAGGAAACTTCTGCACTGTCTTTGCACTTAATAATCTCATTGCACAAACTTGCCTTGGAACAAGTTCTGTCTTTCTTGCTTGCTTCTGCGATTTAATCCAGAAAGATGCAGTTATTTATGCATCTAATTCTATTATTAGCTTCAATGTTTCTCCCTTTTTTATGTTTGCTGCTGATTGTGAAAGAAGGTAGTAAGCATTCATTTACTAATTGTCTCTTATTAATAGCCAATCCTATTAGTACAAGAAAACAAGCATTTCACTTCCTCAGTTTTTTCATTTTCATTTCCTCCTTATTAATGCATTGTTCTTGTCACTGAAGGAAGACCTCCAGATAAGAGCTAAAACCAGAGAACTCCAAGAATGTTTTTCTTGTTTTGTAGAAATCTCTTCACATTGCCATATACACTCCTAGATGTAAAAGGTTTGGCAAGGATGAGATGGGTTTTTTTCTTTCCCCAAGGCTGGCTATAAGAAAGCAAAATCTTGAGTAAACAGCAGCCACAAATTCTGTTTTCATTTGAAACCGAGAGAGCTTAGCACTTATGAATTGTTTAGTGTCTGTTATATTCCAAACTTAGCTGCACTGCCTTCTGTATACAATAGCTAACATAGTATATTGTTTTAGGATCTGTATCTTTAAGGTCTTGAAATCTGTTCTGGCAATGCAGTACTTTAAAAGAGTAGTTCCGTTTCTTTGAAACCCCAATATATTATTATTTTAAATCAGGAGCTGGGATTGGGTAGGGGAAGATATATCTGAAAAATACAAAAATTACTTCAACCTTCCATTTGAAAAGTCTGTATTAGCACAGGGAGTGATAATTGGGTCACTGCTAACCAGTTATGGAGTCATTCTCATGCAGGTAGAGTTTCAGTGAGAGAGAGATTTTTGCACCTGAGAAGGAGCAGTTTTCTTGGAAAGGCCATCTGGGGCTTAATTGTAATCACATAACAAGCTTTTTCATAGCTGTCACATTGTGCCGCACCTTCTTGGAAGTAGGTAGCAAAAAATGTTTTTTCTCACATTTTACAGAATTTTGCTGCAATAGACACTACTCCTGCCTTGAGACAATATAATCTGTGCAAACAGAAGAGAATTTCTACGAAGAGTAACTTAGAAAGTTCAGAGGCAGGGAGAGAAAGACAATTTTGCATGTTTGGATAGGTTTCTGTAGAAAAGAAATATATATAGTAAAGAGCTGATCAGCTGGGTTTGCTTGCTAGATGGTCACTAAAACTTGGTTGAGGAAACAGGTCAACAACAATTACTTTCATAGAGACTTCTTGCCTCTGGGAAATATTTCAATTTGAACACAAAAGCTTTTGCAATTGGACATTTTATTTAGAGTGTTTAAATCCATTTCACATTTTAGTTGATTTTCAGTGGCAAGCTAAAAAAATTGCAAGTGATAACAAAAATGAATGCTATAAGGGATATTATTTTGTTTCCTTTTTAAATTTTTTTATTAAAGAATAGACATACACCTAGATATTGAGTAGATTTTAGTATATAGTCCAGCAAGGGATAGACTCCTCTGAGAGGAAAGAGACTAATCAGGTTAAAAGAGTTGATTTAATGCTACATTATAAATCAATAAAATGAAGTCATGAGATTCACACAAATTATACTCATGAAGATTTTTTTTGAGACTTTTAGATCCCACATGCTCCCTTTGCATCTGCAACAACATAATTAGAATAGGGACTTATTTAACACTATTTTAATGGAGCTGATCATTATTTCAGCATAAGAGTTGTTCATTACAGTAGGGAGGTCTAACATAGCATGAAACCATTAAGGTTCCATGATTAGGATACTCATTTTAGGTCTATTGTAATATTTTAATGTAATATTTATCAGAACCTACAGTGAAGGCAAAAAATATTCACCTGAGGAGTTTATTTACCTTTTTTTTAATATTGTCTAAGTAATATAATAAAGACAGGAATCACTTATTTATCTTTTTATTTCAATGGAGGTTGTCTAGAGGATTTTTTATTACTTTATGAGAAACGTCAAATATGCATATAAATCTGCTACACAGGAAACCTATTAGAGACACATTTCTAATATATAGGCTCAGACCATAGGTTTTGAAACAAGAATTTGTTTCAAGAAGAAATATTTCTTCTTAAGCTCTGCCTTTCACAGAAAACAATTGGATTCTGTTTTTGACTGCACATTAGGTCTTTCCTGTTTCTTGATCTGAGTTTCATTCTGTGGGACTGACACAAATCTTCTTTTGTCCTCATTCTGCTGGAAATAAGTACTGAATACCTGGAAAATGATGCTTCTTTGTCTATCTAAGGCCCTAGAAAGGACTCCAACAACTTCAGTGTTCTTGGGGCAGGGGGGCTGGTTGCCTGACTGCAAGAGCTATAACATTTCATAGTGTTACAGGGAACTTGAAGGGATTAATTTGCTTATATGCCAACAGATTTTAGCTTTATCATCTAAACTCTGTTGAAAACAGAAGGGAGTCAGAATACATTTGAATTAAGTCCTGAGATAAACTCTTCTGTGCTTCAATTTCTGATATGAGTAGAAAGCCTGTAAATAAAATGCAACGAAGTGAATGTAATTTAATAATAACAATGCATAGCAATCAAAAATATTCCATAGTATAAACAGCGGGATTCTCCTGGAAATAGACTGAGAAATGCATTCCATTTAAGTTATCTGCACAGCTTTCATTAACCTCTGTTAAAAAAGCAGCAAGCACTGCACAAATACCATAAATATCACAATGAGGTACGCATGCCCTTTTCTTATTCTATGTACTTATTTCAATCTGCTATATTGATTGAAAAAATATTTGTACAGCAGCACAGTAATAATTTGTCACTATAACCTCTGAAAAAAATCATGGTGGTGCAATTTACCAATAAAAGAATAGCCCTTTATTTTTGTGTCCAGTGGTAATTTTTTTTTCTATTATTACTGAAACTTGCTTGTAAAATTTTGTATCTATTTTCATCTCTTCCTACAAAATAAGTTTCAGTTAACCACATAAAATTATATTTCTTCAGTGAGTTGTTTCAGAAACCTTTAATTCATTGAGCCTCCTTTCCTTTCCTTTCCTTTCCTTTCCTTTCCTTTCCTTTCCTTTCCTTTTCCTTTCCTTTCCTTTCCTTTCCTTTCCTTTCCTTTCTTTTCCTTTCCTTTCCTTTCCTTTCCTTTCCTTTCCTTTCCTTTCCTTTCCTTTCCTTTCCTTTCCTTTCCTTTCCTTTCCTTTCCTTTCCTTTCCTTTCCTTTCCTTTCCTTTCCTTTCCTTTCCTTTCCTTTCCTTTCCTTTCCTTTCCTTTCCTTTCCTTTCCTTTCCTTTCCTTTCCTTTCCTTTCCTCTTCCAGTAAATATGTTACATTATGGGTGGAGACTCTTGCTTTTATTGAATTTTAAAGCCTTCCTTGTTAAATAATTAATAAAATTGCTTTTCAAGCTTCTTTTCCATATTTTTCCTTAATCTCTAATACAAAAATACCTGACCTATGACCTAGGTGCTATACTTGACTCCCAGGACAATCGCTTGTCTTCCAGCTCACATTTTTAGGTCCCATGTTCAGTGTTATAGCCGGTAGGTGTTTGGGCACAGAGTGACAGAGAATGGGACATCCACAATGCCAGTCACATTCTTCCTCACAAACTTCCTTAGTATTTTCTTTTCTGCTTCAGGAATTTTATCCAACACAAGAAAGTACTTAAGAAAAGTAGAATGTGTATAAAAGTTGGATGTATGTTGTAGGTGCTGAATTCTGTTTTTGCTTTCATTTTTTGCAGGTCTCACAGCATTTAGCTATTTTCTAAAACTGTATCATCATTTTTCACTTGCAGTCTACTTTTTTAAAACAAGGTATTTGCTGTAAAAGACTGAGTAAAGAAAACAAATGTTCAAAACCAGAATGGAAAATGATAGGCAAATTTTTTTTATTGTCTTGCATCACATAACTTTAAGTGATTCTGTCTATGATTTCTGAATGTTTGTAATATGTGTATCTTCCTTTCTAGACATATTCCAATCTATGTTTGCAGATTTGCTTCACTCTTGCTCTCTGGATGCTCCTAGTGTATACCATTTTGACTGTCTTTCCTGCAATAATTCTACAATTAGAATGTTTTCTTTAAATTGTACTGGCCCCACTATGTTAAGTTTTTAATCATGCCATTATTGTCTGTTCTTTTCACAGTTTCTTCTTTAGTCCTTGCATTTTTTACTTCAGTCTATTGTAATACATCTGTACTGCTGTCTTTCCCCATACTATTTCATTACTTTGAGCCATTTTTCCTTCTCTCTTCTTGTCTAAGCTGAGACCCCTTGTGTGAGGACACGAGGCTTGACTCCATTTTCATCAGAAGGCTGATTTATTATGTTATATATTATACTAAAATACTACATTACAACTATACTAAAAGAACAGAGAGAAGAAGATCAGAAGGCTACAAAGCCAAGAATAGAATAGGAATCAATAACAAAATCCTGTGACTGCTCACAGCCTTGGCACAGGTGGCTGTGGTTGGTCACTAATTGAAAACAATCCACATGGACCAATGAAAGATGCACCTGTGGCACTCCACAGCAGCAGAGTCATTGTTTACATTTCTTTCCCGAGGCTCTCAGCTCCTCAGGACAGGAAAAATCCTAGGAAAGGATTTTTCATAGACTATCATGGCTACACTCTCTCACAAGCTAAGTGTATAAAACATCATTTGTCTTATCTATCTCTTATCAAAAAATATTTGGAGTCTTTCACTGAAAAAAGATTCCCCATATCAGGGCATTTTCTTTTGTAATCTTTTTTTTTTCCCCCTCACTCAAGAAAGCCTCACTAAGGCTCATCCAAGGACTACATGAGGGAAAATTTATGTGAGCAAGGTCAGTCAGTCAATGCTTTGTGAGATTTCTGGAATTCATATATTTTTGTCGGTTCTAAAATGTCTCTTGCACCTCATTTAAGCTTTATATTAATACACTGAGGAAAGCATGCCTGCTACTTACGTATTAATAAATCTCATTAGGGGAACTTATGACAATTTATAACAGGCATAGGGTGGAAAAGGAAAAGAAAAATGAATTTTGCAGCATTGAAGATACCAAATAAGAATCCAATACAATCTGCAGCAGTTGTGAAAGGAAGTGAGTTGTTATTATTAACCCTATTTTACTAATGATATGTGTTGTGAAAAAATGACTTGACTTGCAAGAGGTCACACAGCAGTCTGGTTGACATGCAACCTTGTCTTTCTGACTGCTGTTAGCACCAAAAAATTACTTTGATAATGAAAGCTCATTTCTAGTGTGCATAAAACTTGTTAATAATAAATTGTAAAATCATTGCTCAGTCAATCATTGCTACAAATCACTGCTAGTAAGTTTGCAAGTTAGTATTTAGCACCATTGTCAGTTACATTAGTTTTTCACTTTGTAGTAAAAAGAGATGGCATACCACTGTTCTTTTCACATTCAGTCTTCAACAGATGACAGATATTAAAATGAAGGAGAAATACATAAAAATTAATATGAATATTTTAAATAAAAAACTGTAAGATCAATGTGTTTAACCTGATTTAAAGTCAAAGGACTGAAAATTAATTCTGAAAGTCAAACACTTTGAACCTTTCTTCTGATGTTCTATGTCAGTCTTTATCAGTTTTTTTAAGTCTAGTCAGCATTCCACCACATTTACATAGGAGGATGTTGTAAAAAACTGCTGTTTCTTTTCTGTTTATTTCTCATATTATTGTTTCTAAATATTGAACTAATAGTTCTGAAGTAAGATCTAAGTGGAAGAAGACTAATAAGCAATCTGATTGTGAAGGAATATCAATAAACCAGCATTTACCCAATAATTGATGTGTTGTAATTTATTTTCTTAACTATTCAGTTTCTTTTAAGTGATGCGTAGGCATTCAAAAATACTATATATGAATTCCTGAGGGGGGGTTGTGGGAGGATTCGAGCTTTCAAACATGAAAGAGACTACAAATATCTGCATCACTTAATAGTTCCCAATGTAAAAATTAGATTAATGGATTTCCTAATCAGTGTCAGGACATTTGATAGCAAAAGGAAAATTTGGAAGAATAGAGCACTAAAAATAGCCTTCTGTGTTGAACTAATTTTATAAACCCAAATGCTTGTATTGCTGAATTTTAAAAAGGTTTTGCAGGTCATATATTATGTTGCTTAAAATCTTTTCAAGATTAAGAGATTAAGTAATAAACTTTTCTTTATATATCCTGCTTTCCCTGTGGATATTTTTCTTTTGAAATTCTATACACATTTACATTCTATTCTATTCTATTCTATTTACATTCAAATTTGAAAACAAATGCCTGAAATACATCTCACCTCTTTGCCACACTCCATGATTCCTCTTGGATTTCAAACAGATTCAAAAGATAGGTGGCAAAATATTACATAGCTACATAACCTTTCAGTAAAGCTCTTGTAATGTAAATTTGACCTTGGATTTATCTGGAATCCACATAATGAAAACTAGAGGTTCTGTGCAAGAGAATAATGAAAAGTAAAGAAAGTGAATATAATCCAGATATCGTTCATAATGTAATTGTACCAAGGCAAATGTCTTGCCATGGTGTGAGTTTAAAACCTCAAGACAATGAAGGTCATTTAATAGTTCTAGACATTCCCTAAAAATATTGCAACCTCTATGGATGATTAAGTGAAACATACATAAATCTGTGATTTCTTCTTATATTCAAAGATATTTTTAGTTCTTGTTTAATGCTACTTAACAAACTGCCTACTATAATTTTTTAATAAATTTATATGACTTTTAGTTTCTTAAAAAACTGGAAGACTATGAAAAATATGCTTAAATTTGTTCTGGAAGGAGCTATGTAAAATCAATTTCTATTATGTTCATACATTACCTTTTGCATCATTTTACTTTGCAGAAAAAAGATAAAATATGTTATTCATGCTCTTTTGATACATTGTGAACTTGCTGTACATGTGTATCTTTACATATGTGTATACTTTTCTAAAAGTTTAAATGTTTTTGTTCTGGTAAGAAAGAATCAGTCCACATATATATGCTAGTCATATTAATATAACTTATAGTCTTTTATTAAAAAAACTGCATTGAAGTGTTTTATAAAATAAATTGGGTAAAATATATTCATTATCATTTATTAATATGACTATTTTTCAGTGCAAAAGATACCATTCAAGAAAGGACAAAATTAAACTGACTCAGATGGAATTTGCACAGGTCACATTGGGTTTTAATAGAAATCCTACTTATTTCATGAATAAACACTAATACGTGGGGAAGGTCCCTGTATCCATTAACTGCAGAGGACTTTGAAATATGAGGAAATTGCTTGAAATGAAAAGTGTGATTTACAAAGAGGTGTCACTTACATTGTATTCTTGAAGAAATGCAGCTATAGTTTGTGCTATCCCTCATTGTGACTACATGACAGAAAGAAAGTTTAATACTGAAGTAAGGCAGCTTCAGAGCAGGTAACCTTGGATATGCTGGTATGTCAGATATACTAGTCTGAGTCAAGTAACAAAAAGAAACAAAAGAGGAAGTACTAATGGATGGAGCTCAAGAATTTCAGTCCATAAAGTTATATCTGATAATTATAACTTCATTAGCAAAACAAGGCAAGAATGTTGTTGTCAGTTTTACTAGAAAGTTTGATGACAAAAAGAATAGATATATTTTAATTTAATAGTTCTGGAATAAAAAAAAAAAAAAAGAAACAAAACCAACTAAAACCACTTAATAGCATGTTTCTTTCAGATTATTGACAATAACAGTGACCAGGTTGGATGGGGCTTTGAGACACCTGGTCTGAAGGAAGGTATCCCTGCCCATTGCAGGGGGATTGAAACCAGATGATCTTTAAGATCTCTTCTGAGCCAAATTACTGAGTCATTCTATGAAATAATTTAATTTAATTTAATTTAATTTAATTTAATTTAATTTCTGAAAATTCATTGAAGCCCAGAAAGCAAACCATATCCTGGCCTGCGTCAAAAGCAACAGGACCAGCAGATCAAGGGAGGTGATTGCTCTCTTCTACTCTGCCCATATATGAGATTCCACTTGGAAAACTGTATCCAGGTCTGGGGCCTCCAACAAAAGAAGGACGTGGACATGCTAGAGCAGATCCAGAGGAGGGCCATGAAGATGATCAGAGGGCTTGAGCAACCTCACACAGAAGGCTGCATCAGTGCTCAGTTGCAATAATTGTGTATTGGCAGTTTCACTATCTTTTGATGAATTGCCCGAGGACTGAAACAACAAATGTGAGAAGTCCTAGCAGCATTCATGTTTTAATTATTGAAATTTCCTTTTCCAGAATAAGTGTTTTCCTTTTCCATGTAACATACATTATGATGCAGTGGGAATGTTCATAATTTGAAGTGGATGCTCTTTGAGATGTGTATACAGTTGCTGTACCAATTGTTACCTGAGAAAATCTGTTATTAGGTTTCATATAAGACTTTTTGTAATAGACTAGCTTTTGATATTGATTCTCTTGTGTATTTTTTTGATGGAAGGGATGCTAAGCCTTTGTTTAAACATGACAGCTGTCCCAAAAGACACAAGAAACTGTAAATGACTAAACCCTTGAAGATAACGTGTGACCTGTTAGGGAAGTACAGACATTTGTCTTGTGAAACATTTCAGCATTTTTAGAGTAAAACAAGGTTAGCACATATATGGGACTTTATATAAATTTGGAACAATATAAATCCATATGCTTTCTAAGAAGAGACACTTTATTATAGCAAAGAAAAATGTGTTGATCTACACTGTAGTGATTAAACCATTTGTCAAATACTGTTACTGTTTGTGATAACATTTACAGGTCACACAAAAAAGTTTTCATCTCCCAACAGAATCAGTTATGTGAAATGGAATTCATTCCCTTGAATTCAGGAGACTGATTGAAATTATTACATTTGTCAAATTATATTAAACTTTTCCAGATTTCTTCCCTTTGTTCCACCTTCCAAAAATACGATATTATTGCCAACCCTTCCCACCAACCCCCCCCCCCCCCCCCAAAAAAAATACAATAGAATAATCGTAGACCTATGGAATACCCTGAGTTGGAAGGGACCCACAAGGATTATCAGGTCCTTGCCCTGCACAGGACCATCCCCAAGAGTCAGGACCATATGCCTAAGAGTATTGTTCAAATACTTGTCTCTGTCAGGCTGGTGCTGGGACCACTTCCCTGGAGAGCCTGTTCCAGTGTCCAGCCACCCGCTGGGTTAAAAACCTTTTCCTGATGTCCAGCCTAACACCACCGCTGCCCCTGCCCTCCTCCTCCTCCTCCTCTTCTTCTTCTTCTTCCCCTTCAGGAAAGCCACTAAACATGGTATCTGTTCAGTACAGCTGATGGCATTGTATTTTCCAGGTCAACATGAATGTTGCCCACACTCTTCCTCTTTCACTTCGTCTTTGCTTTCTGAGTCAGAAGATGAGCAACTGTGTTAGAAGTAGGGACCACTTACCTAAACCAATAAATTACTGCATCACACCCACCTTGAACCTCTATATCTACTTTCAGCAGAAGGAATTAGAAAGTCAGGGTGATGAATCTTGGTGCTTAACTTCCTGGCACTGCAGTATCAAGTGTCACAAAATCTGAAATTCATTGCTGAATTTAAACTGTGACCTTTAGAAAGTCAAATGTTCTTACATTCGCTGCTGCTGAGTGCATGAGTGTAAGCTCTCTGATGAAAATGTGGTTGCCTGTAGTTCAGAGTAAAACTTGACCTCTAGTTTTACAGTGACAAGCTTGATGCTCAGTTCCAAAATTCTCCTATGAGACTTCTGGATTGATTTTATTGATTATCTTTTTCGCTTTAGCAACAGGCAAATTGGCTTCAGAAAGTCAAAAATAGTTTTTTGTCTAACATACTAGAGTAGGAAAATACCAGATATTTTATAAGAAATGTGATTTATATTGAAATACACAAAAAAAAGTGTTCTACTAATGTGCAAAATATACACCTGATGAAAGTAATTAAGAGATTTGAAATATTATTGCAGAATAAAAAATACTGAAGCATTAAAATTTATTGAAATTCTCTCTCCCCTATTTATTACCATGCCTCAAAAAAACCCAAAACCAGAAAAAAAAAGTGAATATGTTAATATGTTCCTTATATGTTATACCTGTGCTCCATATTACCTTAGATAGATGACTGAATCTGTAACAGTTTAGAACTATGGAAAATTACCTAGCATGTTTGCTAATTATGAGGAGTATAAACATGAACATTTATAATTTCAGGCAACAGACAGTGCATGACTCTCCAGAACCTGTAAGGTACTAAGGCTTTGAAGACTAAAAACAATCAGCACACAATTTCAGTGGAATACCTCTTACCTATCGGTAGACATTTCAGTGTGAATGTGTTTGTCTGATGGATATGCACTATTTTTTTCCCCATCAGGAGTAATTTTTAATCCCGCTTTGGGATTTCATGTTGTTGTTTTATTGGGGGGGGGGGGGGGGGGGGGGGAATTGGTTCGTTTTTTGGGGTTTTTTTCAGTTCAATTCAACCAGTGTATTTTACATGTCTGCTTTAAAACAATGCATTTTGTGCTTTAGCAGTGCCTATTTTCCCTAACAGCTAAAAGTAACCTGGGGTACTACCTCAGATGTCAAAATCAGCATATGATCAGTGAATTCCTAACAGAATTTTAGTTAAACAGATACATGGACTTATTAGAGGAAATTTGTTTCCCTTTCCTTCCTATCTTTTACCCTGTGAAAGACCAGAAGACAGTTTAGTGTGTGTACAGACCAATTCTTTATCCCATTTACAAACTCTGATTAATAATAGACAAACCATACCGACAAGGTGACCATTCTGTGCACTCACAGTGAAATCACTGCATATCAGACATTCTAGAATTACTGCCTTTTCACAGATTAATTGTCCATGCACAATAGATCTCTCTGAAGTACCAGGCTTCTACAGCTTTTGTAACCACATAATATGGTCAGTTTGGATTTCATGAAGGAGATCTGTGGAATTTGCTGCCTTGTTGACAAAAGACAATGTCTTTTCTTTGCCTTTTGGAATTAATGTTTTAGGTCCTTTACTCCAGATGTTAAGACTCCCACAAAAATACACTTTTCTTCCAAGTTTTTTCAGTATGAGTCAGAGTTTAATGATGACAAAGACAAGAACCAGTCTGTAAAAAAAAAAAAAGTTACAGCAAGCAAAATTTATGCTTTAATCAGCATCTCCTTCATCTGCTGTGATTCACACATTTTGTTTCTGTAAAGCGCAAAGCAGTTTTACAGTAAAATAAAATATCTGTTTTTCACTAGCTGAAAACCAAGTGTAGATGCATTGCTGAAAAGTGTTCCTCCCTTTCCCCAGCTATTTCATGACACCAGACAAACAAAACAAAATAAAAGGTGAAAGAAATGCTTATAAACTTTCCTTATTTCCTTCAGATAACAACAATTCTGTGTAGGTCTAGGTCTGCTTCAGTGCTGATTCCCTGTGACTTGCAATGCTCTGCTATCTTAAACCATGCTCAAGGAAGTTAACAGGAAACCAGGACTTCTGTTTGACATATGAGTTAAAGCAAAAAAACACAAGACTGAGACAAACTGGTTTTCCACGTAGATAGTTGAAAAAGTAATATCATATCAAATGAGACAACGTGTGTTTATTCATATAGAGTTGGGTTTTTTCCAGGATCTGCATGCAAGCAGCATCTGCAACACAAGTGGATTAGAGGTTTTCTGCCTTTCTGTTTTCTTCTGCCTGCATACAGGTAAAATGTTTCTGTTAGCTCAGTACACTCCATCCAACTTGGTTTAGTAGATCTGTGCCCATTGCAGACAAGGGTAAGTTGAGCATACAATGAAGGAGTATAATCTCAGTAAGAAACTATGCCCTTTATTTTAACAACCTGAAAACTGCTTTGGAAAAATGCAGCTAAAAATCATAGTTTTTTCAGATTGATTGAGGAAGATTGACAGTATGATGGATTAGTATGTAGAAGATAACTAGGCTTCCTGCAATGCTATTTTAAGTTCTAAAATTCTGGTTTATTAATCCAGAATTGTAGGTAACTTCACTCTTGCCTTTAAATTGCAGTTAAGGAAGGAAGGGAGGAGTCAATAAAGCTTTATAGGTATAAATCCATAAAGATGACAAGATAGTAAAATAATGATGGTATCTAGTGGCTACAGTTAATAACAATGACACTAATAATAACCCTTATATCTCTTAAATGAAAAAAAACTATGTGTAGCATGAAGCTTATCTTTGTAATTGTCAGTTAAGTAAGGTCAAGACAGGTATTGAGCCAAGTCTTTCTCATTTTCCTTCCAAATAGATAATTATACATCCAGGAGAAATATACAGGAACTAGGGTCAAGATTTAAAGAGAATTTTAAAATCAGATTGTGAATGTTTGATTTTTTTTTTTAATCTAACTGTGGAATAATGATCTTTCCTATGACAACAATTGCCATGAGGACTCCTTGTTAATATGAAAGATATTATCAAGTGGTAGGTAATTAAGAGAGTCAATCTTTTACTGAAATGGACTAAAGTTGAGTTATTATCCAACTGGAATACAACTCTTTCAAAGATAGAATTCAGAGTATGTTATCTATAATGGGACAATCAAACTATTATTCTCAAATACTGCATTTCAGTTTTTATGTATATTTCATTCTTAGGAACATGGGAACCACCCTACTGTGCACTGATCTCTCACAGAGCTGGTTGAGGCATTCAGTAATACTGGTGCATCCAAGGAGGGCAATATTCCAAGATATGGACAAGAAATTATATTGGTTGCAGGAGAGGTTTGAGAGGATTAATATATAAGAACTAAAAGGAAAAAGTGCTTTGAGTTCTCTTCAAACAGTTGCTTTAACCTGAGGCTTTAAACCCTGAGGCAGAATGCCAAATATTAACACTGGCAAAATTCAAATCAGCTCAAAGAAATTTTGATAAGCTCCTAAAATTGCACCTGTCTCACTTGCATTTTATCTCAATCGTAGCACCTCAAACAAATTGTCTGGCAACGCAAGCACCTTTTAGGTTTTCCAAGCACCAGCCTTTACGTGAAGGTCACAAACACAATTTTAGACTATCTTAACTACAGGTATTACCAAAGAACAGAAAGATTAAGAAAGTTCTCTCTGTTTACTTCTGTGTTAAATAGGCTCACAGGGACACAGAAAAACCTTACATTTAACCAGTTTTTTGTCTAATTTACTTTTAATCGGAACCAGGGAAAGGAAAGGAAAGCTATTATTTTCCTTTTCTGTGCACAGGTGGTACGTTTTGAGACACAGCGATTTGGAAAGGATGGAAAAACACTTCAAAACTTAGCTTAGTGATGAAGGATTTTCTCAGTAAGTGTGATGTAGGAGACATATAAAAAGCACTTCCTCACAAGCATAGAATGTCTTGGGATACAAAGCATTATTGAGATTCAGTACAGCCTTCTGATCCAAAGGAAAATTCAGGAAAGGCATTGCAATGCTAATTGTCCTTTACAGCAGTTTGTTTTTGGTGGTCTCAAAGGTACCTTTGAGCTAATCAACCCCTTCACACTTCTGCTGCATCTGCTGGTTCATTCATGCCTGTTAGAGGTGCAGCACTGAATTTCACATTTATGCTTACAAGGTCAACAGAGTTGTTATCATGCAGCCAGTTCATTAGACACTTGTAAAATCTATTTCAGAATGTAATCCAAGGTAAATTCACTAAATATAAAAGACCGGGGAGAGAGAGGGAGATGTATATGAACAGGAAAGATAGCATTATGAAAAATTATGCGCTGTCATGCTGGGGGGCAAAGCTGCTTGCAAGTGCATCTGGACATCAGCTACGGGTGATAGCCTCTAAAAATGCAGAGGCCAAATTAAGAATAAGAGTACATTTACATAAATGTATTATTAGCCAAGAAATATATTGCAAATATTTTAAAATCTAATGAAGTTTGGTGAAGTCAGAAAAAGCAGCTTATGATTTTCAGTATGTTTATCTAGATTTATTTGACGACCCTGAAATATTTTCTTGTATCACAAAACACATTTAAGTAGAGTGGTGAAGCATTTTCAGACTCTTGTCCTCTTTTTAAAATCTTTCTCATACAAAATTTATGTTCTTAATAATTCCAACATTATTAATTTTAGGAAGATGCGCAAAGTTAGTTTATGGGGTAACGTGAAATAAATCACTCACAATGAAATTTCAGCTTAATATTAATAAACTGTAGGGAAAAAAATAGTCTTTTGAAAGGATCACATTGCCTTTGCTAGATTTTGAACAGATTCCTGAATAGATTGCATGAAGTTAAATGTCTCCTTTCTGAACAAAACCTTTCAGTTGAGTTGGCTTATTGAGAAGACTAAATTACTTTCACTCATGAAAATACTTGATCTTAGAATTTTTCTAAAGGACTACTAATTTTACATTCTCAAAGAAGTGTATTTAGTAAAAAAAAAAAACAGAGTACTGTTTTAGGAATATTTTTTACTACTTACGGACTCAAACAGCTTACTAGCATTATCTTATCAAAAGCTCACAATTCCCTTGTGAGAGGTAAGCATTAGATTCTAATTTACAGATATAGATAGTGACCACAAAAACCTTTGCTTTTGCCCAGAGCCACAGATGCAGCTTAAATAATAAGAGCTTAAATAATAAGAACAATGTTCAGAAGTTTCTGGTCTCTGACCATAAGTTTTTCTTTCTTCTAATAGTATGCTGACTCAGATGGGAAAAAAAAAAAGTACTTCTTAAAAAAAAATTGGTGATTTTCTTTCACTTTTTTGATGGTAAGAGTTAGTTAATTTCATAGGAAGTTTATATGAAGCTCAGATATAAGAGTAGTGTACTTATTTTCTCACAGTTTGTAATTTCACTGAATTGTGAATCCTCTTCGTCTTCAATAACGAGGGAAAGATTAACTTTTGCAAGCAGAAGACATTGAAACAGATTAAATACTCTGAACTGTACATTACTAGTAATCCATTCAGTCTCTCACATCACTTATTGTTCTCTGTGACATTTATACCTCACCCCTGTGCCTGAAATTCTGTATGAAGTAGAGGTCAGAAAAAAGAAAATGCAAGAAACAGGGAGTAACTGTAGCATATACATCCTTCTAGGGTTTGCTACTTGCTCCACTTGAATATAAGAGAATGTGACAGATCATCAGAAAAGCAGTCCTGGCTCTATTCACAAACTTGCTGGAACCCCAAGAATATTAGGAAGCTGAAAAGATATCCTTAAAACAGGTTTTAAAGTTCCATTTTGCAGGTTGAATATCTTTGAGCAGTTTGAATAAGTCTTAAAAAACTCTCCATTCAATCTTTTGTATATGTCAATAATATACAGGTCAAAACCAAAATCTTTTCATTGAGTTGCTGCCTGGCAAAACAGACCTAGACAGTTCTGGCCATCTTTAACTTCAGTCTAGGAAAAAATAACCTAATCTAAGGTAGGAAAATGAAAAATTGAAAAAAAGTGTGTCTCTAGATCAGGAGTTATCTTATACCTGCAGATGGCATTGTTGATCTTCCGCAGTTTTGCAAATTGCCTGAGTATCCCAAAATGAAAATGCACATCCACACACTCAGAGGCAGCTGGGCAGAGGTACCAATACATAGATTAAAATAAAGATCTACAAAAACAGTGATAATGGCTAGGAAAAAAAATTGCACTAGAAATCTGATTGGCATGTTAGTTAATTAAAATTAACAAGAAGGAAGAGCTTAAGGTCACATTAGGGATTACTTTCTGTGACAACTTTTCCAGAGGATTTCACTGTGGGAGGAGGGTAACACCCAATTTATTCATAGTCAAATAACTGTATTTAATCTATTGATGACACGAGCTAATGAAGGACAGGGTGACACAGCAAACTGATGAATGGATAAATTAGGTAAATGCATGAGGCTAAAACTTAAAGGCATATAGGTCTTGTATGACACTGAATACCTGCTTTGTGAGTACAGCAGTTAACAGTTTCCTCTCACCAGCAGTCTGACAAGGTCAAACTTTGATTACTCTGCTTTTACAAGTTTATGCTGAGGGAGATGTTAGCTTGCAGGAAGTTTAAAAACTGGAATATTGGACATTTAATGGTAATCTTAAAAATCCTGACTGGATACATCTGTTCACTATTTTACAGCTTGACTCACTATTTTACACTATACTGGGCAGTTCTAAACTGTTAACAAATCAGGCCTGCCTATCAGGAGACAAGATGCGCTGTAAAACATCTCTCATCCTCAAAGCATCTCTGCAACAACTTCAAAGTTAACAAATTGTTTTGTGTTGTTTTTTTTTTAAATACTATCCCCAAATGTAAGTGTTAGTATTTTTTCTTGTAGCAGACGATAAAAGAGAAATTATTTTTCCCCTGTCTGACAGGAGGATGAAGTTTCTGGTTTGGATTTACTTTGAGAATTGCTGGTATCTTATGTTTCAGGAATTCTTATTTTTCAATATTTTATCCTAGAGAAACTCCCCCTAGTCTCTAGAAGACAGAGGCAACTTCGTGCCTCAATATAATTTTTGCAGTGTATGTTTCATTAATTAGTATTCTACCCACATTGGTACTGAGAAGGAGTGCTTTAAAAAATACTGATAATGACACATAAGACTAAACCCAAAAATAAATAGAATTTTATTAGACAGTTCACTACATGAATATAATTCAGAAAATTAAGAAAGAATAATAGTTGACTTTGAAGAGGCAATTTTGCAGAGTGATTTGAAGAGTAAATTTTGAACGGTTATCTGCCACTTAAAGTCTTTGAAAGCCCCTTAATTCTTACAACTGCTGGCATATACCACAGAACTTGCAACATTTTACTTTTTAGGTAAATACGAGAAAATGACCACTCTACAGAGAAGAAACTTTACCTGAATTAACATATCATTTGAAGACAACTTTTCTCATGATCTAGTCATTTTTATAGATATGTAGAGGCTGAGGACATAGACTAGTACACTATTCAAACTCCCTGCATTAGGTACATTCCTGAATATACAAATGGACTGCATAAAGGTGCCTCGAATTTGCAGAGAACTGTGGAGATACTTGCATTTCGCATTGTCTTTAGCTTATTTTCTTTCTCCTTAGCAAGAATTCTTCATGAGAAGAGAGGCAGAGCTACTGTGCTGGAAATGTCATTGGTACCTATGGGGTATTTTTGTTGGGAAGGCTCTCAAAGAACCTTATTGATAGACTCCACTGTAAAACTATAATAAAGAAACTCACCAGATTGCTCAGCCTCTGCTATTTGCCAAGTAATGATATTTATTTGCAGATTTATGCAGAGTCACTAGTAAAAAGGTGATTATATACAGTCTGTCTTTTTACCCGGTCTTTATTTGTACATGGTTACAGTACTAAAATAAGTTAGGCTAATGAAGAGAATCATGTTTCAGGTACATTTTGAGGGGCTTTAGGCATTTAAATCAACACCTTTTTTGACTCTTAGGCGAAATCTTGGAGCACATGTTTTAATTGCAGGGTGAAAACCAAATAATACTGATTTGGTAATCCCCACTGCACAAATTCTAGAAGATGTCATTGAGAGAAAACCTTAGACATCCACATACTCCTTGAGACACAATCTCTCTTAAAAGAATCTGGAAAGGTTTTAGCTGAATAACTTTATAGAATTTGAAGTGCACACTAAAAATGCAGTGCATTATTTTGTAAATTCACTTCTGAAATGTAGTGACAAAAAGGAGAGGGTAAAGAAATTAAAGCAGTTTAGATAATGTTTTTTGTCACTTCAGTTAAAACAGCAGCACATATGTTGTGCTTTGGACATGAAAAAAATTGTAGTTCTATATTTCTCAGCCATGTGGGGAAGAGGTGATCTCTAATTTAAGAAGCAGATACTGTAATTTAAGAACGTATGATGCCATTACCAAGGAAAGTAAGCAAAAAACTGCATAACACAGAAATTGCTGCTGTGTCATGCATTGCTAGATTGTTACTCTAAGCATAAGGTCCGAAAATAAACACAAATTCTAAATGTTTCTTCAGTGTTGATTTAGGTTTCTAATCAGCCATTTTTGCAGCAAAATAGTATCAACATACACAGCACTTTTCAATTAACTGTATGGGTACATTTTACTGATTGTGCAGGTCTGCAACTGTGCCACTCTGTACTGCCAAGAAGTACTGATTCCATTGTAACACTCAATTAAGACACATGTCCAAATAGGAAATATCTGCTGTTCCACTTCATGCTGTATCCCTTTAGTATTAACAGAACATTACTTTGTCCTAAAAAATCTGATAGACTGTCTTGCAAATAAGCAGCAGAACAGAGCAGGACATGCAGTGAGGAAATATAAATCCATGTTGAGAGTTATATGCAAGTAAGCTTCAGCAGTGTAATTTTGAATGCCCTATTATTCACAATTTACATTACTGTGTAAATCTTTCCAAGTGTTTCAGGTTTTCTCCTGTGCTTGTCTACACAGTCTCAAAACCCCTGCTTTTTCTTGGGGATATAAACTGTTTATGGCTGATTTCAAATACTTTCTTGAATGGATTATGTGTTTTGGAGAAATCAGGTACAGAATTTGTTTTTCTGATGCCTTCACATTTGTGACATATGACGACTAATAATGTGTCTATGGTTCAGCCTATCAAAGGTGCATCAAACCATGACATAGCATCAAAACATAAAGCTAAAATTTTAAATATGTTCTTTGTTTTCTACAAGCTGGACACAAGTATTGAATTCCAGAGTTGACATTAATACTTCTTTGTAGTCACTGCAGTACTTTATAAATTCTTTACTTGGATTATTTAAGAAATTTAGATATGTCTCTGTAGAACCGGTATCTCTTGTTTCCCAAGGGAGCAGACAACAGTAGTGTCAATATTTGCTAAGATTTCTTTTTAATACCCTGAATTTTATGGACCTGCTGAAACAGATTATGAATTTTGAAACAAAAATAATCTACTGGCCAGTGTATGTGAAACAGTGACAGCCTTTTCAATGATTTTTTTTTCCAGTACTCCTTATTGTAAGCAAAATACAGCCAGGAAAATTAAAACCAAAAGAAGGTAGCCAACCAACAAAACAAGTCCACATAAAACCTGTGCCCAAAACAAACTAAAAAAAATAGCTGAAAAAAATCCTCTTATACTTGTGGAGAACTTTACTCATATTCTAAGCCTCACAGCTGGCTAATATATTTTTTTTGTTTAATTATGACACATGAGTTATAAGCTAATGGCAAAAGAAGTTCAGGACTACAAAAACTATTGTTCTGTAGTGAAAGATTCTTGCATTCAGAACATTCTGAAGTTACGTGTTTGGAAATTGCAGTCCTCCTCTGCCCTACTGGTGTACAGAAAATGATATTTTAAAGCTTAATCTTCTCTTTTTACTTCCTTTGCTTCCTACTGTTCCTTTAGTATTTTCCAGAAGTTTGGGTTTAAATCTGTCTTTAATAAATAGTACAGAGTATTCTTTTTACCTAGTGGTTATGATCTCATGGAAGTTAAATCAGGATATTTCAAAGATATGATTTATGAATTTAAACATCAGTACATCATAGATTGAATTTTTTTGTAAAAAAACCCCAAATGCTGTTTGAAAACCCCTTTTTTAAGCTGTACGTCCCATAAAGCAGTATTTTATCTAGTCTAAATATCTCCATCTCATCCAAATTCCCTAACACTACCCCATTTCTCTAATAAAAGTGCAAAATGTTTTTAAAAACATTTATCCCATCTCTGCTCATGCCTGATATGAATATTCAGTCATATTTACTCCTAAAGTGAGCTTGGCCCACATTAATTGTCAAAACTTTATATTTGCAAAGAAACTAAAATAGTATTTTCTCTTTTCTCTCTTTTCAAGGTTAGTCTCTTGTTTCCCTTGCATGCTATTTCCTCAGTGCTGACACCATATCCCAATGCTTATTTAATTTTCCATAAATTCACAGAAGTTAAGAAAAGACCTATCAGGTTATTTTGTCTGCCTCTGTGTCCACTTGGGATTGATCCTTATTGTTCCTTCAAAATGTTTTGAAATGTTTTGATCCATTTAAGATCAGTTAAAGTGTTGCATGTGCTGGGGTTTCTGGCATTTATTACCTCTGGGACAGTTTTTGGTTGTTTTTTGGTTTGTTTTTTTTTTTTTCCCCTGCAGTCTGATAGATTTTCTTTCAGGAAGTTTTATTAAATGTTCTTGGTTTCAAATTGGCATATTCCCTTTCACTGAAATGTGGTCCTATTTTTCTCTCTAGCTTTAGCAGAGCAAGTTAAATCAAGTCAAAGACTCTGAGTCACCTCATTTCCATTTAAACACTCTGTTTCCTTTGAACACTTAATAGTCTGAATTACAAAGACTAGATCCATGGGTTTCATTTTTTTATTTTGTAATAGAATACTCTCCTGTACTTTCTTGTATTGTCAGTTGCTCCAGTTATATTCTTTACAAATGTACTGTCCTTTATTTTCATTGATTTTACAACCACTTTATCTCATATACCCTCTGCAACTATTTGAGTTACTCAGATTCACAACTCCCAACTGGACTTTGAGAGTAAGCACTTTTGCAGTCAGTCTTAAAAGGAAAAAATGGAGTTCAAAATTCCAGAAGGTGTTAATAGGACTTTCCAAAGGTCTTGCGCTGAGCACTGTTCAAAGGCTCTAAGTAGTTACTAGAGAAAGTTAAAAATCTGGGGAAATTTTAACAGCAGAATACAAATTATATTTATCTTTTGAAAATTAGTCCTTAGTTAAATCCCTAAAGATGTTTCAGCTGCGTAGTTACACTGAAAAACTTCCTTATCTTCCTCTGTTTAATCTGTGGTCCTTTAACTGTGTATAATTCAAAAGGGACAGTACAGGTATTCCTCAAGAAAAATTGATTGACTTCTACAAGCATAAGGACCAGGACAAAAGAAACTTCATACAGTTTGTAAAGGGAATGTGCAGGAGGTTTTGCACCATGCTTCAGAATCTAAATCAACAGGTTGAGTACTGCTACTGGTGTTGGTGTTTAGGGGAGGTTTTTGTGGATGCCTGACTAAATACGAGCCAACATTATGCTCTTGTGGCCTATAACACAAATCACAAGCTGCATTGCTTTGGTAGGGCTGTGGTTTGTGCAGTAGAACTGTGGCTATTGTCCTTCAGTCACTGACAGTGAGGCTGCAATGGGAATAGCAGTAGGACACCAGCTGAAGAGAAACAGAAACTGGAAGGAATCACATGGAAGAATAGCAAGATATTTAGGAACCTATAATACAAGTCTGATGGAGACATGATAAGAGGGCTGGTCTTCTTTAGTCTGACAGAGAGGTTGAGAGGCTACGGAGTGATCTAACAGTTGCTTACATTTACCTAAAAAGTTGTTACAGTAATGATGGATCAAATTTTTTTCACAATAGTATCAGGCAAGAGATAGTAACCACCAATTATTGCTTGGGAGTTACAAAGTGGACATTAGGAAAAAACTCACCACAAGAGGGTAATGAAAAAGAAGTTGTTGTCCTGACAGATGGGTGAATCAGCCCCTAGAGTTTTTTCAAGGCTCATCTAAACAAATTTAAAGCTCAACTAGTCAGTCATTTGCAATAGGTCTCTTTCAATTAAAAGAGGACCTCCTCATGTCATATTTCATCAATGCAGAACAACCCCAATATAGGGAATAATGTGACTCCAATGATTCCAGAAGGCTAAACAAATGCTTTATTAAGCTATACTATATTACACTAATACTATATTATAACTATACTAAAGAGATACTAAAAAAAAAAAACTGAATGTCTAGAGACAGTCACGACACAGCTTTGATCCAACTGGCCAATCAATCCAAACAACCATCAGCAGAGTCCAATTAACAAATCACTCTCTGTAAACAATCTCCATAACACATTCCACATGTGCCAAACCACAGGAGCAGCAAGTAGACAGAAAATTGTTTTCTCTTCTTCTCTGAGCTTCTCACTGCCGTCCCCAGGAAAAATCCTGGGAGAGAGAATTATGTCTCTCTCTGCTCAGAGAATGTGAATACCACAATTTTTCATCTAACATTTTTGTGATTCAGAGAAATTCTGAATTCTGTAATTCTGAGAAACCTAGAAATCATAATGCAGACAGAAACAAGCTGATGTTTCCTGAGTTTTTTGTTGGAAAGTATTTTTGGTGTGTTGTCAGCACGCTTCTGTCCTGACTTATGCCTATCCACCTCCTGCCCTAAAGTAATGTCCTGAAGTCTCTGGATTGCTAAAGTGATGGTCTGCCTTGGGCATCAATGGATGTGAATTTATTTCTACTGGTTTTGTGCACAAGGTTTAGCTTAAAACAACTCAGAGAAACATTGCTGCCAGTGTGGACCTTAACCTTGAATATAACCTCCTTGTTCCTGTTGGTATGTTTAGCTTTCCACATAATTGTACAGGAAAATATCTTAATTGTGGATCATAACACATATTGTTGATAAAAAGCAAACTGATTTAAGAGACTACCTTGCTCACCAAAGTATTTTAAAGAACACTTTTCTCCCTCAAACTTATTATCCATTTCTACTATAGCCATCAAAGGTAATATTCCCATTAACTTGAATAGTTTGGGATCAAGCTCTTGTGCAGATTCATTAAAAAGTAATAATAACTGATGAAGAATGGGTCAACAAAATTTTGCCCCTTAAATTGTTTATCCTCTGTTTCTTTTCTAGCAATAAATGATACCAAATTTCCTAAACACAACCCCAAATGTCAGTGCTATCTTCAAGAAGAGAAATTTGCATTTTTTTAAATCAGGGAGGAATGTAAGAAAAGTATAAATGCTTTTCTTATTTGAGGTAGGTATGAACTTGCATGGAGCACTACAAAACCAATGGCAAGATGGTCTCCTTCATTAGCAGAGAAGTCATATGCTTAATTAATTAAGCCTGACACATATTTAGAACTCAGAGTCTGAAGAAGGTTCTGTGATAAGTTGCACAGAGCTGAAGCACATGGAAGTTGTAAACATCTGTTTGTTCTAGAGCAGAATAAAAAGGTTTGTGTTTGATAAAGAATATTTCTTTAGTGAGTTTGCAGATTTTTAATATCATTTGGAGATATTAATTGATTAGCTAAACTCCTAATTTCACTGTTTTTTGGAAATTTTATATTCCTGCTTCATGTCTGCAAATGTAAGTTAAAAATCTGGGTATCATACTATATAATGAAAAAGTGGATTTACCAGGTAAGAGAAACCCAGCATATTCTATAGTCTCAAAATGTTCTATAGGTGTTGGGTTATTAATATGCAGAAGAAACTTGTAAGGCAATAGCAAAATATAAATATATCAAGGCAGAGACTCTAAGTGACTTTCCATAAACTGCAGAGAAAGTAATTTCAAGAGCCAAGATTAAAAATGTTATAAATTTGGCTTTTTGCCATTTAGTCAGTGAACATAAGATTTGAAATTCATTTAGTATTTTATAAGGAAATTATATGTTCAAGGTTTATCATAGCAACAGTTTGAAATTACATTTATTTAAAATATAATAAAAATAAGATCCCTATCAGATATTTATTTTGAGGAAGATTTTAATAACTATAACAGAAGTTTTAATGTCTTAAGATATCTGGTAAGAAAAAACAGAATACAGGCAAAATTTTTGATAATTTCTTTCCTTTCACTTGTCTCCATCAAGCTCTAAAATAACTCCATCCTCCCAAGGAACTGTTTCTTTTTGGCAACCCTGAGAGCCCTCAAGAATTAGAGGGCTCTTTGAATTCTTTAAATTTATTAGACATTTAACATGTAAAAATATGTCCTGTTTAGAGACCATTCATATCAAATTTTCTCTTCATGCTTGCTGTAGAAAAGAAGTGGATGAGAAACTACACAAAACTGCTCCAGCATGATTCCTTTCCTGGAATGGGCTGGTGACAAAACAAGCCTGTACACAGTGTCCAGGTGGCCCTATTTGAGGAGAAAACTTGGAACAGCTGACATCCAGGGGTTTCTTTCAACTTCAATCATTCTGTGATTCCACAGAAGTGGCATTTTTTAATTTAAAACTTAAATAACATCAAAGCACCTTTGGTTTTTAGGGGGTGGTTGGGGTAGGATTTGTTGGAGAGTGAACTCTGATAATTCAAAAAAGACCACTATAATCTGTGTTTTAAGACTGATTGCAATGCAGCGGTGAAAATTATTTTGTTTGCAAAAAAATTATTTTATATATGCATAAAGGAGTAAAGAATTGGGTTGCTTGGTTGGTCATTTTTTTCCCCAGGTGGAATAGATGTTTATGTAGGTGTCATGGGATGAGGTCTTCTAAGGAAAAGCTATGTGGTGAAGTTCAAAAGAACAGAGGAATGATTCCATTGTGGAATGATTCCACAGATCACAGATCCCTGTGGAAGAAAGCAGTCACTGATTTTGTACTCTGAGAGTCCTAATGTTTTGGGGGAAGAAGTGCATGAAACAGAAATCAATCCACATCCTTTGGTATAAAGCTCCAGTGAAAAAGAGGAACATGAGAAAGTAACATTCATCTTTTCTTAAAACCATATGGTAGTAGATTTCTATTGCTATAGAATCAAAATTTAATTGTAAAATCTAATTATCAGGTTTTCAAAATGTACCTTTCTAAAGAGAGTCCACAAATCTGACATCAATATTTACAAGTTTTGCCTTCCTTCATGACTGTGATTCCTGTTTATCTTGTGTAATTTAAAGAACCAAATATAATTTGTTTATCTATGGTTACAGATTAAAGTTTATGTTCCAAAATTTGAAATTATAGTCTTTCCTTTAGAACAAATTGTCATTATGGAAGTTCTATTACACATTAGTGTTGCATTCTTCATGGGTTTTATATACACAAAATATTTTCCTATCAGACACTTTTCTTTTTTTGTCACTGTATTGGCCTCAATGTGAAATCAAGGACAGTACTTAAAACTGCAGTTAGCACTTCTAATTATTTTGATTTTTTTTCAGATCTCTTTCCAATTTTGTCAGAAGGATTTCTTTCTGTACTTCTATTTATGAAGCTGCCTGCACCAAAAGTCTGCAAGCTCTTCAAATAATAAAGTTTCCTGTAATTTTGATTCTTATTTTATGAGCTTTTGACACACATTCTTATTTTATGAGCTTTTGAGACACATTCCCAGCAAAAGTTACATGTTGCCTACATGTCATTTGTAGTTTAGATTCTCAGTGTGAAAAGTACCTTCCGCTAGCTTTTAAATCAAAATTACCACCAGTGTCAGATTCCTGGCAATCACAGCAATTCAATTATTTCCTGATAGTAGAATGACATATTCTCCTGACTATGTTTTTATTAAATACCTAAAAGCTATAAATCTCAGCAATTTGTCATTCTTCTGCATAATAATCTATAGTGTGTCAGAAAGCTTTTAGTCTTTTGTTGTAATAATAACTATATTTATTTTTCAGTACTTCATAGTAATGATCTATGTATAATGCCCTCCAACACAAAGATTGAAACTTGGTACAGTGTAATTGTAGCTGTTTTGTATTACTTAGGCACTTGTATTACTTAGGTTCATAATTTATTATCAATTTCATCCAAACATCTATGTGTAATAGTGTGCCTCAAAAACTTCGTTGGTGAACTTCCCAGACTGATGAGACCAGCAGCAAATATTGGCTTGACAGCAAAAGCCTAAGAATTCTGCTTGCATGCATGATGCCTACTCTTGCTAGCACTGAACCTGAAAACAAACCATAGACACTGCCCTGTTTGGTCCTTCCACACATGTGCTTTGCAGATGTGTCATTATCTATCTGCCATCTGCTTTTCTATTATGGAAAATGATATATATTGACAAAATCCTGGTTGTAGCCCACACTAGACATTTGAGGATATATAAAAAATGCTATTTTGTTTGAGTATTATTTTTTGGTATCCCTAGGAATTTGGTCTGTCACTTTTTTTTTGTTTGTTGGTTTTGGTGACAGCTGTAAAAGAGACAAATAATGCTCCTATCTAATAGGTAATTTGTTCTCCAGAAGGTTCTCTTATTACATGTCTTTTTGTATTTATACATAAACCTTTCATTTAGCAGTGAATTATTCTCTGTATTTTCTCCAGACTTTTCATCTTTGTAGCTGTGCAGGAAAATATTGCTTTTTAAATTTCTTAGATTAATATTCAATAACAATCTCTTCTTTTATATTGTTTATTTATTTATTTCTAAAACACTCACACTTGTATTTGACAGTGAAGTAATCTTAATTTGTTCATTTGTTCTACTACTCCCACACTATTGTAATTCAGCTCCCATGGAGCGTCAGCAGAAATCTATTTATCAGCTGCATCTTGTTCAACATACCATTGCAGGGTTCCTTATGATCAACAACAAAGATCGCATTCCATTACATTCTATCAGACATTCATTGGCTCCCAGATCACGACAAAAATTGTTTTTGTGGCATTGTCTGTGGCTTTCTCTTCTCTCACTTTTACTACCATATGTTTTTTCTTCACTTTTAATCAACCTCAGCATATTCTGAACAAGCAAAATCCAAATTTCTGTTTAGCCCCTACAGACTATTAATGAAGGTCTCATTTTTATGTAGTTTTTTCCATATAGCTTGGTTGTAAAGAAGTAGTATATATATATATATATATATATATATATATATATATAATATTGTCTATTGGCTTATGAAGGTAGATGATGCAGGAAAGAGGGGAAGAAAAGCTTCAAATGCAGAGAAAAACCTTAAGGATGAAACTGAAAGACAGGAAATATAACAAAGGTACTCTTTATAAGACCTTGCATATGAGTCTTAAACACATTAGCATGATTTGTGCTACCATTACTTCTGTCCCCAAAAAATCCTCAGAAAAAGAAATTTTCAAGCAACATCAAACAGACAGATGATTTCGAGAAGATCAAAAAGTTGTAATCAGCACATTTAATCAATGCTTCTGAGTATATTTACAATAGAGGACACTGTTTGGCACTGACAATGAGAATACTTTATCCTAGATGACTGCAGAGTCTGTGTGGCAAAAGGATTAAGTTAATTGGGGAGACTCAGAAGAAGCAAATCTCCAGGATCAGGCAGAATTTAAGCCAAGTTATGTACAGGACAACAGAACTAATGTCAGTCACAATGGAGGGAGATAAAAAATGAATGTCTCTAAAGACTAAGAAGGGGAAATAAAGAAGCAAAAGCAATATTATCGCTTGCAGCTGCAGAAATATAACTTTGGTGAGCAAAAACCAAGACTGCAAGTGTGTGCAGTGTATGAAAGGTATTTTATGAAGGGAAAACAAAAACACATTGAGGTTGGAGTTATGTTGATTTCCAAGTAATGCATTTACCAAAAATGGAAAAAAAAAGGTCATTGCTTATTTTATCCTACCTGCTTATTACTACAAGTCAGATGACTTGTCTTCCTGTGGAGACAATGTTAGTATGTACACACAGTGCCACTAAAATTCTCTGCATGAGACCTCCCATTCACCAAACCCAGCAGTACCCAGTAGTGAAGACTAGCCCTTAACACCACTTTGTTATGATGGATATTTCAAACATTATAATATGTAGGATCAAGATCTATTGTTTTTAGGCTATCAGTAGTGTTTCACAATAAGTAACATATAAGGTATTACTTTTAAATTTCAAGCCATTCAATGGAATTATTCCTCAAGGAAATCAGCTGCTGCTACAATGCATCACCATTTTATTTCAAATTCATAAATCTGTATTGATTTTCTGTGGCATATAATATTTGGGTAATAGCTCAAACAAAACCCATCTGGCATATTCAGCTGGGGATGCTGAATTTAGTGAATCAGACTGAAAAGTTACAATATGCTGTGTCAGAAACAACATGTCAGCTATTCAAGAGGTAATAAATTAAGGGCACAAAAAGGAAAGAGAAATAAAATAATAATTTAAATAGGAAAAATGAAGCAACAAAACAAAGTAAGAGTTTATTGTGCAAACACATGTACACAATAAAGGTCTAGGTTTGAGGAAGGAGAGCATGTAATAATTAATAAATATATGGGGTGGCATTTGATTTACATAGCCAAAGAAGAAATTTATTACATCATAGAAAGCAGGCAGATATTGCTTAGGTTTCCTAACCTGTATTCTACGTACTAACATGAGTGTTGCAGATATGTGATATTCATGAAGTTCCTGCAGTAGAAGGAATATCACCACATTTGCTTATCATTTAGTGTTTAGTTCAATGCTAAAGGCAGAAAAATAAAAATACATCTAGAGTACTTAAAGAACCTTCTATTAAAACTCAGAAAAATACATTTGTCAAGTATCACCCTCTGGCTTCTTTTTAGGAATGAATGAATATGTAATCTTTAATTCCTAGGCAGTTTTTCGCAAAATGAAGTTCAGCAAAATTAATCTGTTAGTAAGTAACAAGTAAGGAAAACTAAAGTACTTTTAATTTTTTCCTCTTTTAAAGCAAGTGGCACATGCCCAGTTAATTATATAGTAAGCCTGTTGTCACAACAAAAGTTGGTAATTGTGGTTTTGGAAAGGCGTAGTTAGAGGTATGAAACAATGGAGAATATTTAATCAGTCTCTTAAGTTAGGCTGGAACATGTATATAACAAATGCTGGTGTTTTGTAATGTGGAGTGCACCTCCAGATAACAGCATTTTATGACAATACAGAGAGAAATCAAGTACTATATGTGAAATAACCTATAATTTTCTTTTGTATTAGATGAGACCTACTCTGTCAGAAACATGGTTATAATATATCCATACATAACAAGTTTGGGGTTTTTATTTTGAAATTTTTGTTAGGTTGGTTTTTCTTTTCTTTTTTTTTTTTTTTTTTTTTTTTTTTTTTTTTTTCTAAAGAGACAATGAAATATAGCAGGGAACTTAGAGAGGATGGAAGCTATTTGAGAGCAATTTTTTAAGCTGTCTTAAACACTGCATAGGTGATAGCCTATATGCCTGAGCTAAATGGCAGTCAAATACAATGGGAATTTATATTACTGATTAAAGATAAAGAGATTTAAATTTGGGGAAAAATGAACCATACTTCTGCAGCCAACAAGAGTACATATCTTACCACAACTTCACTGAAGTTAGTAATTCAATGGTTAGATAAGATATTCAGACTAAGAAAAGAATACAAGTACCTTCCAAACACAACTTCTAATCCTAACACTATAAGAGCATGATATATTGGTGAATTAAGGTCTCTATTGGCACAATAGTCCTGTGCTTTTATCCTAGCTCTCAATTTATAACAATTTTTTACATTACCCATATGGTAAAAGATCATTTTTTCATCTTGGTAGCCCAATTGCATTCATTTATGTTCTTTTTAATGGACCTCCTCAAATTTTTTATTCAAATATTTTATACAGAAAAGAGTAAACCCAATACTACTGCGTTGCAACATTTAAATCAGAAAATCTTATTTAATAGTATTAATTTCAGCATCATGGTTGGAGACTGTCATCTGTCCTCTGTTTCATGGGGTTATCAGGAGCTTTTGAAGAAATATGAAAACAAGATGGAAACAATGAAGCACTTTCATTCTGAATTAATTTTGCAAGTAAAGAGCCATAGTGTTTATGATTTCTGAAAAGTCAGTTTCGTTCCTTATACATGAATAACAAATAACTGAACAGCAAGGTAACAGCAATAAAAATTCTATTTATGTCAAGAGAGAGCTTTATTACTGACTGTAACAAACATAAGATTCAACCCAGTAGAAACTGGGTTTCTCAGACTGAAAATTAGTGTGAGATTTTTGATGTCTTGATTTTTTGCTATAAAATACTTATACAAAGTTTAAACCAGATCCTCAACCTTGGAGCATGCATACTTAGGAAGAAAATTTTGTCAGTTTAAAGATCTACTTATTTTCTTTGCTGGAATGTTTCAATTGAAACAAAAATTATGTGGGAAAGTACAAAAATTTTGTTTTTCAATTTAAATTAACAGCTGGAATCCTGAGTACTCACACAGAGAAATATACATTGCTTACTAAAACCAGTGTGCTTGTTCTCATTTATTACATTTTAAATATACATCTTTGCTTCAAAACATTAGTTCAGAACTGAATGTTAACTCAAGGACCTGTTTCCCCCATTTAATTTAGTCATATGTTTGAACTGCATAAAGAATTTCTGAGCAAGCTGGTATATCCAAATTGACTAGCAGTGAAATAGCATTCAGAGGCAAAGATAATTCGCAATTCTGCAGCATTGGTTTGCTTGCAGCTTTTTAGTATTTCTTTATGATGCTTCATTAGACAGACACCAAATACAGCCTAAAAAGGTAGATAGGGTTCTAAATAATTTTTGTATTATTAAGCTAAATCTAAATGCATTGTTTGAGCACATAATTAATTTACAGTCACGTTTAGAACTCATCTCTTTTACTTTTTTCACTTTGCATTTCCTTTATTTTGGAACACATTTTCATGTACAGAATTGGCACCAGAGTCACAGTGTTAGAAATGAAGCATCAAAAGCACTGTCTAATGTGCTTGCAAATGAGGTTTTCCTCTGCTGAAGCCCAGACAAATTCAAGTGATGGTATGTGTTTATCATATCCTCATGACTGGGTCAGGATTTAACCTAGATATGGATCCAACTAGAGGGGCTGAGAAACTCTTCTGGACTCATCATTGCCAATATGTCAGAGGGCTGCTGAACCAAGAGAGCAATGGTAGCTCTGTGGCCTAAAATTTTGAATAATCAGAACCCTAATTTCTGTTAATGTGTCCCTGTTTAGTCACAGCTCTGACTTAGGTACCTGATTTTTTTAACGGAAAAAGTTGAAAATTTGGCATTTGCTGTATTATTTCTTTTGCTGTTAGCTGCTTTATTATTTTATCTATCTGTCTGTCTGTCTGTGGTCCTGTCTCTTATCTATTATCTATCTATCTACCTACCTGCTTATTATTAGTAGCACTTGCTTTCAAGTGTTAATGGCACCATGCCCATAAGGTTCCTATTTTTAAATAATTTTTAATTTCTTAAATGTACAAGGAATATATGACACATTAAAAAAACCCCAAAAAAACAAACCCAAACAAGGATAACAAAATATTAAAACTAAAATGACATATTAATATATATATATATATATATATATTAAAAGACAGTTAATTTTATGTGCCAAGGTTAGACCTTGGGAAGGGCTATTATTTTCTGAAATCCATGACCTTGATGAGCTGAAAGGACTTCTTTTCTGGAATGCATGTAAAATTGCCTCAATAGATCATGGCCAATGAAATCTGAGGTTGAAATAGGTGATTCATAACATTAGCAAAGGGAAATAGATATGTCATGTACTAGGCATAATATTAGAACTGTTACATAAAGAATTTGAGGCTAGGCTAATGTATTTCTTTACTCTTCCATGAATACAGACAAGGATTTGGTATTTTTTTTCAATTTCCCTTGTTTACCTCACTTAAAATTTTGTTTAAGAGAAGAGCAATGGGAAACTACCAAATCAAGCTACTAAATGTGTTAAAAAAAATATTTTTGTATCAGAGATATATTATTCAATTCCATTTCAGTTGAAATGAGCGAGTAATGGGACATGGCAAGAGGATAAGGTGCAAAATTCTAAAGCTTCATATGGTAATTTTAGGTTCGAAATCTAAATCAGATTTTTGTAGAGAATTATTTTTAAGGAGTTCTTCCTCTTTGCCTCACTCTTTTAGAATATTCAGTCTTATGACAGAAAAAAGAGATTTTAACTTTTCTCTGCAGGCAAAGCTAATTAAATAAAACAGAATACAAATTTCAACTGTAATAAATCTTACTGTATTAGGACTGTGTCACTTTTGTCACTCTTTCAATAAAGCCAGGAGGGATTGATCCCAAAAACTTTTTAATCACTGTGCATGACATTAGAAATATTTTTTTAATCTCACACTATCAAACTGATTGCTTAAACATGAAAATCTATGTACCCTATATTAACCAGTATGAGTTGGTTTGTTAGTGCAAAAGACAACTGAGGGACTGTCATATAAGCAGTTTCAAACGAGACACTGATTTGCACTGCTGCAATATTCAAAATATTATGAAATACAGTCACAGTATGCAACAAAGAAAATGGTGCATCTAAATATCCTAAAGATTTTATGGCATGACCATCTTAAATGTATTTATGAACAATATTTTCAGATCTAGGAACTATTTATATACAATTTTCTTATGGTATTCTTTATAGGCTTATGATGTCAACAAAGCAATGACTACAGTTTTATGTTAATTTTGTTTCTTATGAATGGCCCATCTGAGCATGGCAGGTGCTTCTTGACATGGATTTTCTGAAGATTTTAGTCCTTTAAAATCTAGATCCTGTGTCTGAGGAACTGAAGACAGAGTTATAATTTTGCATCAGGTGAAGTTGTCTTTCAAGTCTGCAAGCCAGGGTACTGAGGAGCCTTTTTTTTTTCTTTCCCGAGTGTCTATCAAGTGTTGCTCCACATGTTTGGAAGCTATAGTAGCATGGAGGTTGGAATTATATTCACACTGCTGAATCGATACTATTAGAAGTCCTTACATTATCCTGCAGGTCACTTACTATGGAGGACAAAGCTGTAAATCTGGTGAGGATCCTTTAGACACCAAGTCAAAGGTTAAAACAGGCCATAAAGAGCAAATAGCTAAACTGTTCCCATGGGAGCTTTCTATGCACAGTATGCTGCTGGGATATGAGTTTCCACAGCAACCACAGGCTCAGTATCAGAGCATAACCCTCCTAAATTATGCAATGTACTTATGATTCCATAAGCCTAGCTAGTGTATTTGTATGGCCTCCTCACCTATTACGGTAGTGAATATATTTTTCAGCTCTCCTTGCTTTACTTTAAAACTAGATTCCTAAGGAAGGTCATAAACCATAAGAGCTTTTGAAATTATGTAAGTGACTGGCATGTACGCATCAGATAAAGTAATGCACTCATGATCTTGGCAATTTCAGGAATTCATCTTTACATAGAAATTAAACAAAAAAAAAGTAAAATTAGCACTAATTTTTACGAGGTGTTGTTTTATCAATAATGGTGAGAAGAATTGGGAAAGGTTTCATTTTATTTCCTTTGTTCTTATTTATTTTTAAATCAATAATAAATATTATGTGTGGTACTATAAAGATGGATTGTTCTGCTAATATATCCTCACCTATTTCTCCATCAGCATATGGGAGGGTAGCCATATATAAGCAAATTTAAAAGACAGATTTATGGAAATGCCACTACTTATAATATTAAAAATGTGAAGATCTTTAAAAAAATTGTTGCTTCAAGCAGTATATAGTCCCAGAGCCTCATATAAATTATAATTTTATAATGCATCAATAATAAGGCTAATGACTTATTATTGTGGGACACTGTTACCTAAAGTCCTATTGTCAAAGCTGCTTTGATAAAGCTGAAGAGTTGAACTTTTAACCAGAGAGATTTAATTTTAAATAAATTTAAAAATAAAGGGGAATAAATAGGTGTGATTATTCCTGGAGCAGAGCTAAGTGAAGGAAATTTTAAAAAAATGGTTATGGTCTGTCTTGCTCCAGTTAGCAAAACAAGTTCATAAAAAAGTATATGAACTTAAACAAAATTGATTTCTACTTAAAATGCATGTCTTTAGACATGATATTGAGCATGAAGCTTACTTCACATGCACAACTCAGTTTGATGCTCCCCATATAACACAAATTTTTGTGTCAGGTTGGTGTACATTATATGGTTTGAACCATACAAATCTCAATAATCTATAGGAGATTGGCATTGAAAGCCTTACTGGGATCTGTAGAACTTGTACCAGACCTTTCCTTCACAGCTTCATTTTTGGGGGACAAAGAGAGAAATAAGTCCCATTCGGCTAAAAAGCTAAAAGGATGACTAGCAAAAAATAATTACATGCTAAATAGAAACAAGGATTCATACATCAATTCATACATCTTAAGCATATTTTCTTAGAAATCTAACTAGTAGGCAATGGGGACATTTCAAAGTTATACAATAGTTCATGTGGGCAAATTAAATGGATATACATATTACAAAAAGCAGAAGATTTGTTTTTGACCTGTTTATTTTTTTCCCCCAAAATACTTGTGTTCTACAGTTAAATAAATCTAGATCATATTTCATATATGATTTTCCTCCAAATCCTGAAAGTTGACTGGAGATCACTGGAAATCATCAACTGTAATCAGGGTACCAGAAGCACTATCTGACAAAAAGAAAGCCACAACAAAACAAAACACAACAAAAAAAAAAAAATGATAATGATAATAAAAAGAATATATAACTAAATACTTCTAACATGACTATTGGAAAAAATTAAAGAAATAAAACTAGGAGTTTTTGGAGTGCTCAGTGATTTTTTCTGACAATATACTAAAAATAAAAGCAAATTATAATGAACAAGAAAATCTAAACTATCAAAGCCAACATTCTGCTCTGTGCTGCAAGACGTTATTTAAAAGGCATATGTCAATAAAACAAATCAGATAAAACCTTGGAGGTAAGAATCAAGGAGGTTCAGTTTATGATTTCTTCCAGGACTAAGGAACTATTTAGTTTGGGAAGTTTAAATGATACCTAATTTTGGTTGCAGCTGACTCAACTTCTGAAAACCAAAGCACTGAACTTTGGTGTGTTAAATTAAGTTTGTGAAAAACCCACACAAATGATGCAACAAAAAAGAGTTATCTGTCAATTATTCATCTTTTATAAATCCCATGCTGTATTCTGTTTTAGAAAGATTAATATAACACTATAACACCAAAATATAACACTACTATTGCAAGCATTAATTTATTAAATACTGCACAAGAACTGCATTAAGTCTCATTTGCAGATGATACTGAAAGGAGTCCAGCACTAAATGAATCCGTCACTATAATCCAATATATGTTTAAGGCTTCAAAGCCACTTTTCAAAATGTCAGTCTTGCAAGCACATTGGTGCATATTTTTTAATTCAAAGAAGTTCTTCTAATTTTCTGAAATATTGAAATATCTGTTTATTTTCTGGGGTTTAGTGAAAGTTCTGTTGAATGAAGTGGCGGAAGGAAGGAAGTGGCGGAAGGAAGGAAGTGGCGGAAGGAAGGAAGTGGCGGAAGTGGCGGAAGGAAGTGGCGGAAGGAAGTGGCGGAAGGAAGTGGCGGAAGGAAGGAAGGAAGTGGCGGAAGGAAGTGTCGGAAGGAAGGAAGGAAGTGGCGGAAGGAAGGAAGTGGCGGAAGGAAGGAAGGAAGTGGCGGAAGGAAGGAAGGAAGTGTCGGAAGGAAGGAAGTGTCGGAAGGAAGGAAGTGTCGGAAGTGTCGGAAGTGTCGGAAGTGTCGGAAGTGTCGGAAGTGTCGGAAGGAAGGAAGGAAGGAAGGAAGGAAGGAAGGAAGGAAGGAAGGAAGGAAGGAAGGAAGGAAGGAAGGAAGGAAGGAAGTGGCGGAAGGAAGGAAGGAAGTGGCGGAAGGAAGTGGCGGAAGGAAGTGGCGGAAGGAAGTGGCGGAAGGAAGTGGCGGAAGGAAGGAAGTGGCGGAAGGAAGGAAGTGGCGGAAGGAAGGAAGTGGCGGAAGGAAGGAAGTGGCGGAAGGAAGTGGCGGAAGGAAGTGGCGGAAGGAAGTGGCGGAAGGAAGTGGCGGAAGGAAGGAAGGAAGGAAGGAAGGAAGGAAGGAAGGAAGGAAGGAAGGAAGGAAGGAAGGAAGGAAGGAAGGAAGGAAGGAAGGAAGGAAGGAAGGAAGGAAGGAAGGAAGGAAGGAAGGAAGGAAGGAAGGAAGGAAGGAAGGAAGTGGCGGAAGGAAGGAAGGAAGTGGCGGAAGGAAGTGGCGGAAGGAAGTGGCGGAAGGAAGTGGCGGAAGGAAGTGGCGGAAGGAAGTGGCGGAAGGAAGGAAGGAAGGAAGGAAGGAAGGAAGGAAGGAAGGAAGGAAGGAAGGAAGGAAGGAAGGAAGGAAGGAAGGAAGGAAGGAAGGAAGGAAGGAAGTGGCGGAAGGAAGGAAGGAAGTGGCGGAAGGAAGGAAGTGGCGGAAGGAAGGAAGGAAGGAAGGAAGGAAGGAAGGAAGGAAGGAAGGAAGGAAGGAAGGAAGGAAGGAAGGAAGGAAGGAAGGAAGGAAGGAAGGAAGGAAGGAAGGAAGGAAGGAAGGAAGGAAGGAAGGAAGGAAGGAAGGAAGGAAGGAAGGAAGGAAGTGGCGGAAGGAAGGAAGTGGCGGAAGGAAGGAAGGAAGGAAGGAAGGAAGGAAGGAAGGAAGGAAGGAAGGAAGGAAGGAAGGAAGGAAGGAAGGAAGGAAGGAAGGAAGGAAGGAAGGAAGGAAGGAAGGAAGGAAGGAAGGAAGGAAGGAAGGAAGGAAGGAAGGAAGGAAGGAAGGAAGGAAGGAAGGAAGGAAATTTTCTTGCTTTGTACAAATCCTAAATAGAGCTGGAATAAACTTGTATCAGTCACAAATGATAGTAATAAATTTACAGTTCATTGTATTAACTTATCACCTTTCAGGCTTCCAATCTTCCAAGCAATGTGCTAAATCCTTATATTATTGGGCACTTTAGCTCTCACTTGAATCTTTGATGCAACTGACTATGACATACCAACATTGTGAAAAATTTGCAATCAAAGCTCAAGTAAAAAGAAATTTTTTTGGTGAAAATTTGTACCCATTTTATTTGGCATGCTGTAGAAATAAGTTTCAGGAGTTAAGAGATAAAAATAGACCTTATTGTGCTCAATAAAACTTTCTGTCACAGACTTCCTTTGAGACTTGTAAAACCCCCTCTAATGCCCTTGTTCCATCCTCTCCTGTTCTGTGTTCTCTGACTTTTCTGTCATTCTTTCTTCATTTTTCCAATAAAAAGTGTCATTTCCTTAGGGCAAAAGGTTACTTTTTTCTTCTCTATTCATATTCAGTTCTTTTGACTTATGTGGGTTGACCTAATACAAAAATTGTTGGGGCAAAATGCAGAAAAAAAACAAACCTCCAATAATAATAATAGTAATAAGTTTGTATTTTTAATAAATATACCAGTTAATACAGATCTAGATTTTTTGAATTGTTGAAGCTACTCCAGATTTTCTGCAGCATTCATCTCATATATTTCAACAAAATATTTAACTTCTGAGGTCAATTTTGGGACAAAACAAAGGTTTCAGATGAGACTAGAGTATAAAAAAATATGTAACTCATATACATAAGCTGAGTACTTTTTAATATATAAGTGTTTTAATTAGGTTGTATGGAGATTTTTGTACGCAGTACCTATAATGTATGTGTATATATATGTTATTATCTTTGATTTTTTTTTTCATTGAGTGATAATGAAAAATAAAAGTAAGTTTTCCTATTAGCAGGCCCCTAAGCCCTCTGGCTTTAAGATGCTGCATTTGCAGAACTGACTTGCAAACATTACCTTAAGAAAATCTGGTTAATGATAAAGTTTGTCCATGATTAGTCACATTTTCCTTAGTTCTTATTTACAGCTGAATTTTAGGTGACTTTTCATCTATCTTTTATTAAAGATCTATGAATATGTTCAAAACAGTGCTGTAAACATTCAGGTAAAAAAGTGCTGGTTTTTTCTTCATTCTATTTTCTCAAGCTTGAAAGAAACTTAAAAGCTGATTGTCCTGTTCCTAAGGACACAAAGAACTAGAGATTTCTGGAAATGCATAGACCAGTTCTGAAAAAATAAAATTTTAAACCATAGGCCTGCATGGTGCTCATTTTCTAATACGGTATTTAAACAACATTTTCTTTTGTGATCAAATCTGAGTAAGAGATAATCTTTGTGTTCATATCAAGGGGGTGATCAGCTGGTGATGCCCACCCACTTTTGTACAGTTCTCTATGACTACCAAGTGTCAGCCAGGCAGTATGCAGTGGATATAATCTGAGTAAGATAAGCCAAGAGAAACAAAACTCCTATTTTTCAAAGTCTTTTAGAACCGGTAAAGATTTAATCAGCTCACATTGATTTTATGGCACTGTGTTCTGCTTCTTAATGACTAAGTCTGGTAGGTTTTCACTTTTTATCAATCCACACAAAGACGAGTGACATTAAAAAATAAAGGGAAAACTTGTTTTTATTCTTCATTACATACTGCAAAAAGTATTACTTTGGAGTTGGAAGAACAGAGAAAGCAGTTAAATTTATGATATCCATTAACAATCAAATTAAAAGTAGCATCACTATAAGGCAACATATAGAATCCCAAATGTATTGAAAAGTTCAATTACTGAATTTTCAACTTCTGCCTAGAATTTCCTTTATTTCATTGGGAATAGTAGCTACTGAAAAGACAAATAAAACCTGCTAGGATTTATCTCATAAGATTTATTTATTCACTTTTAACAAATCAGCAGGAATATAGGTACGGTTATTGCCAAAAGGATTTTAGACTAGAGTCTCCTGTGACAGAATTGAATTGCAAACTTTAATTATCTGTTCTGAAGTGCTATACTATCAACAAATATAACTGTAGAGACTAAATCAGTAAGTTTTTTTAGTCAAAGTTATTTTTCTCCAACTTATGGCTATTGGGATTGCTGACACATTTTTCCATGTCTGACAAAACTGAAATTCAGTCAGTAAGGTTCAGCTGTTTTCATATTTGGCTGCTAGGTGCTCCAAATTATTAAGCTATAGATAATAGTTTCTCTCTCAGATGTTCTTGAAATCTCACATGAAAACTATTCTGATGATGTACAGGAGAATTGAAATGTATGTTTTATTTTTAAATGTTCCTCTGGAAAATTATATTTGCTCCTTGATTTCTTCACCTAGTTCCCTTCACACTGATTAATTTTGAAGGTCAGCCTTGGAACAGGCATTTCAAACTCTGCAGATGAGATAGAGAAAATCTTGAGAGGGCTTCTTTACACATTTCAGAATAATTTATGCTATTCAGAGTATAGGATGTCCAAAGGTCTTTTGTGTGGAACAACTCTCAGCTCAGAAAATCTCGAGAAACAGTAAAGACATCTGAAGTCAATCCCAATTCATGCTCCATGCTCCATCTAATGCAGCTGAAATACAGCGTTTTTCAGAAATCTTCATTTTCCTGTTGGTGTGGCGTGTTCTGTATTCCACTGACACATACCAGATAACTTTCAAAATCAGCAAAGAACTGTCTCTTTCCCTGTTCAGTTTTCTGGATCTGTATATTTTATAGAGATCTTCCAGAGTTATAGGATGCAGGACAGGGCAGGGAAGGGAAAGTGATACTGCTCACTCCTGTGCACCACTGGGTGGAACCAAGGAGGAGTAGTGAAGGTGAAAACATGCATATGCATGAGCATGCAGATGACATGTGGTGCATTCTTTAAACAAATTCAAACAAACAAAAGGAAATCAGCTTGCTACATCATCCCTGAAACATTTCTTTGTAGAGCAGCGTCTCTCTAACAATGTACGAAATTCTGAGTGCTTCCCAGTGGTGTTTGCATTTCTGGCCTTTTAATTGATTTTATAGTAGAAACCTGCTCTCTTCTTGTTCCTTGCAACATGTACTCTGTTTCATTTGTTCATGTCACATTTGTTTAATGCGATTTACTTTCAGTTAAGACATTGTTTAGGTAGACTATGAATGGCAAAACTGTCCACGAAGCAGCAGCTGTTCTAGTAAAGGAACAAATATATCTTAATACAATTTCACTGAACACCAAAAACATTCAGGAGCGATATACTGGCCATTTTATATGCAGTTGGTAGAAATCTCATGAAGGACTTAAAAAAGATTGGGGTTTTTTTGACATTCAACTGTGTTAATTCAATTGTTATTACTTGCAATTTTACAGTAATAAGGATGGAGCCCCCATATTTCTTAATCCTGTGCTGACACATAAGCTCACCTCCCAAGAGATTTTTCTAAACTGTGAACATATAACAAAGATAAATTTTAAAGAGAGTTACTGTAACTGGATACAAAAGGTGTTTGTGTTTATATGTGGCTGTAATAAAAATGGAGGAATTCTGTCCTTTCAACCCCTGAGTTGCCAAATTTTGACAGTATCAAGCACCCTGATGCCTATGTTAAGGAGCATTCTCTCTCTAGATATGTAGAGACTTGATGATCTCTGTATCCATATCTCTTTGTAGAACACTGAAACTATATTTAATTCAACAAATGAAAGATTCAATCTGAAACTAAGAACAGCCCTCTGGATGAAAGAAAAAATGAATTTGCATTTTTAAGGTGGAAGATCTAGCCAGTAAAATAAAAGAGGAAAACAACAAAATTCTCTCAATCTATTGTACCAGAATGGTAATTAAGTAGTCTCTTAACCTGGGAATAAGGGTTGTCACATAGACTTTAGATGAAAACATTTCCATTTCCATGTTTAATCAATGCCTACATATTTTTTATTAGGAAATCACTGTCAGAAAAAAACAATTTAACCACCACACTTCAGAATGTCTCTTCCACAAATCAGGCATATATAATTGTTCTATGCAAATTAGTAAAACTATAATTATTGTAATTATGTCTCACACAGCTGGCATTAATTATTGGTGGAAACTCTCTACAAGCTTTCTAGCAACTGTTGTGTGCACTGAATGACAGAAGATTCCACTGAAGAGTTCAGCATAACCGCATGCTAAGGAGTCCAATTATGTGACCAAAAGTAAGACATCTATGTCCTGAGGAATGCAAGTTAAATCCTTTCCGTAGCATTGAATCACCAGAGAAATTACTGAATCACCAGAAAAATCCAAAGAAATTGCTAAATGTTAACAGAAAATAAATATTTTTTCTAATGTTTAATAAAGCATTAGTGAGTGAAAAAGTTAGGAGACGACATTAAAAAAAAGTGCATAGCTTGCTGTTTCAGAGGGCTTATCAGGTGGGGTGGATGTGGAACATTCCAGTGAAAAAATAAAGTACAGTCAAAGTCAAGAAAAGTAGCCCTACAAGAGGGCTCCCTCTGTCTCCCCTTCCCCCCCTTGCTTCTTTTTCCCTACACACTTAAAATTAGAAAATAAAGTCTGCATTCTTGAACTGGCATTTGGTTTTGCTTGCACCTTGGTTGGGGCAGAGGACGCTAACATTGAATCATAACGCTTACCTTGCATTCCTTGTCATCTTCCCTCATTACTTAAAATAGATTAATTGTGGGACTCAATGTTATGGTTGCATGCTGCCTGATCTTCGATTACTAACAATTGTGCTGCACTCTTTGAAATTGTTTCTGTCTTGAAATTGGGATATCTGATAACCCTTTTGCTGTGTCAGCCTTGTATAAACATGGATATGAAGGGTAATAAATGTTTCACCCTTGCCTCCTACTCTAGCTTTCCTTTATGGCTGATCATCTTATTTAGCTATTACATAGTTACCTTCTGGTTTAATAACATTCTTTTGTAGAATTGCCTTTATTATTTCAAGTAAAATTTGATAAAATAGAGAGAATAATTTTATTTTTTAACTTGTATTTTAAATATTTTCAAAAAAATGATGGTTAAATACAAGATGAAAAATGAAATATTATATTTGGATTTCTCATATTTGTATGGTTATTAATTGCCTTCCCATTTCCAGATACTTTAAAAAAAGCTCTTAGCCTTTCTGAAATTTAAATTTTAGTTTTCTAGTTTCATCTTCATTTTATTACTTGTTTATTTTTTTGGCTCTTTTATCTTAAAATGAGAACAATTTATTGTGTTCATTACATGCCACATTGATGAAGACAAGTAATTATTGCATACATAGTGATACATATATTACATAGCTGCATGCATTTTAATGACATTTATAGCTAAGATAACAGTTCATATTAAATTAGTATCTTGAAAATTCTATTTAGAATAGGGACTCATTGTAATGAATAATTTTCTGGCATCAAGTGTGGGAAGGTAATATATGGAAATATCTTTTGATATGCCCAAGAATATCAATGCCACAGTATGAATGTGGGTGTACTTGATTTACTTAATCTATTTTATTATGTTTACTTAATCTATTTTTGTTATATTTAGCAAATTGCCATTCCAGAATTGGTATGGAGAAATTCTGCGGGGAAAAAACCAGTTAGCTCAATTTATACCAAATATATCTTCTTGTTAGTTACTTCTAGAAGCAACCACCAGAATATAGGCAGGATAAAAAAAAATAAATGTTCTCTCAGTTTTTATTGGTAGCCTTCTCCCAGCACAGTGGGTTCATGTCCAAGAATGTGCATGTTTAACAGATTGCTTCAGACTCTAAGTCATTAATCACTTCCTAGGAAACGAATATGCTACACAGAATTTAACAGTTTAATACTATAACTGAATTATATTCAATTTCTTTAACATAAGATGACAGAACCATCAACACTATGTTCCAGTTACTATTATTCCTATTGACTCCTTCACCAGACTCTTTAGGCGTTGCATAATTTCTTAAGGCAACATGCATTATAATCAGTGAAAAGGTGTGCTTTCATTGCAATCAGAACTAGGCAAGGCCTGAATTTGAGGATCTGATCCTAAAATTGTTCAAAAAGAATACAGTATTTTCTGATCATCATGTGTTTCTGCATATGATACTATCTAATGTACATATTGGTAGATAAGGAGGATGCTAACCATTTATTTCTAATTTTGGTAATTTTTGTGGGATTTGTGACGCACTTGTTTACACTTCATTTTCCCATCACCAATCACCCTTGTCTGCTGATGCTTTGTCGAGGAAAACTTCAGTGAACTTCTCTGAAAAGTCATTCCAACCTTGACTATTTACAAAAATGTCTAGTTATCTCTACACTCTACAGTTTTTAGAAAGAAAATGAGGCCAAACTGGCAGGGAGTAATAATTTCTAACAATATTTTTTTTAACATGCTGTAATTACAAAAAATTTAGTGAACTACAAGAAGAAAGCAATCCCAAAACCAAGGGTCCTATTTGTTACCCCAGTTCTTGAGCTTATGCAGTTATACACCTAATCTATAACACATCACAGTGGAATGTTGCTGTGAAGAATCTCAGTTTTGGTTTTGCTTCAGCGAGGTCAGAACTGAAACTTTTGTTTCTTTTTGCAGCTTATGCATGGACACCTGTGGTGTTTTCTCCAACTTGCGCCACTGAGAACATGTTGAGACATACACTGCAAACGTTATTAACCTTTCCTTACAGTAAGGTGCTTATTTTATGAGCCTTTTTTGAGAAGTTAGTCACACTAAAAAAAAAAAAATCAGCCTTTAAGGATAATAACAGTAGCTTTATTATTAGACAAAATACACTTTTTATTAACAGAAAAAAACCCAAAATCCAACAGGCCTAATTATTGTGTTGGCCCAATCATTGAAGACAACATATGCATCTCATTTAACACAAGTTTTTTTTCTTTAAATATTTGAGAACTCTGAAAATCTGAAATTTCTGATCAGATAGCCTCTCTGATCACTAAACATTCTTTATAAGTAAAGAGACCCATCCATCAGAGGATCCCACATCTTTACTAGTTACACATTTCTCACTGACTGAAGCTCAGTTGCGAAATAGCAGAAGGAAGATTGTTCATCTCCTGCAAATAATTCAAGGCACACAATTTTAACTTGCTGCCTTTTTTTTTTTTTTTTTTTTTTTTAATTACTAGTTTCTTATTGTACTGGGCTGAATTGGTTAACATGGAGTGTGAAGGTAAGATATGATAGAGAGCTTTTCTTTGCTTGTCTATTTCACCATTCTAGCCAGAACTCACTTGTGCTTTGCTTTGGTGACTTAGGTCTCAAGTACCAATAGGAAGGCAGAGACAGACCACAGAAATTGACAGAGACAGACCACACTGCAGTCTGCTAACTGACAGAGGAAGAGCCAGACAGTCAAGACTAAGAAAAAAAGGAAAAAATCTCTAGTGTGAGGAGCTGGGGCACTGGGGTCAGCTACAACCATAAATTTAGCTTCTGCAGAGGCTTGCTAAAAACTACAAAGACAAAAAACATTGAGGGGATGAACTCATATTATTTCAAGCTTTTGCAGATGGTTGATTCTCTAGGTATACCACATTTATGACCACCAGCTGAAGTATTGTCACTCACCTTGAAAGAGCCAGCCTTATTCCACTAAAGGCCTTGATGATGCCCTTTTATGCTCTTTTCCAGCTTCTCTTACTTTTTTTTTTTTTCTTTTCTCACATACACAGGTAGGTATTGAATGAATTATTTGAGAGTATTGTTGAGAAAGAATTTCAGATGATTGGGAAGTAAGAAAAAGAAGTTGCTCCCCGGATGTATCCTATCTAACTTCTTCTACTTTAATTTGATATTAGGTTCAATGTCACATCAAATAACAATTCAAAACTGCTACTAACAATGTTCACTTCTATTATTTTTCTTTGGACAGCTGTTGGAGTGCTGCAACAGAGGTGCTGAGAGTGCATCATATAGTCTATGTTTTCTATTCCTTTTGAAAACTGAAAAGTATAATGAAATTCTATTCTTTTTTATTTGTCCTTTGCTGTGGTTAAACAGATAAAGAAAATGAGTGTAGAGCTCCCCTTCTGCCCAATATATTATGTAATTTCTGCTACAATTTTGGTTGTTAATATTTTCACAGACATGAGAGATTACTGTAATTACAACATACCATGGTTTGTTTACTTATTTTTTTCTTACTAGTCTCACATTTTTATTACTGCCTTGGAATGATAGAACATGGGTAATATCCATTTTAGTTCCTTCATATAATTTATTAATTTTTTTTTTACTGATGGTTTAATATTTTCCTTTTTTCTTTTATTTTTTCCAATAGCTTCTAAACTTTTGAAAATAGTTACAGTGATAGAACCAGCTTTCTTTACATCAGATGGCTACATTTAGAAAAGTTATTAGCCCACATGTCTATGTTACAGAATGGTGGGAGGAAAAAGAGGCAGGTGGAAGGCAGGCAGACATACATATGGAAAAGGAGTAAAATAAAAAAATTAAAACAAAAAACCAAATAAAACTATTCTACTGTAAAACAGATACTCTAGCCAATCACGAGGTTTTGGGAAATATTTTTAAATAATGGGAAGCGAAAAGGAGAAGATCACCATTGAACAGGGAAATGAACGAACAAAAAGAAAACATCTCTCCTTTTCCTTCCAAGAAAAAGGCTTATTCCAGCATTACCTATTGTGTTTTTCTTTTAACAACCCTTGATCTGGCAACTGGTCACAGGCATTCTTATTACAAGGTATGCACATGAGAATTATGCAAAGCTTATAAAACAGAACAGAACTGGTTGAAGTGAAGAGTTTGAAAGTGGCAATGCCTTAAAAATATATTTTTAATTACTTTTTAAATATAATTGCGCTATAGGACAACATGGAAAAGTGATTCTTTAATGCGTCATTAATATCTTTTCCTGACAAAGATTATCCATCCAGTTGTTGAAGATGTCTGAATGCTACTAATTATACATTACTACAACTTCTCCCACTACTTTTCTAATACCTGCAAGACATTTACATTCATGAGATAGATACCATTTCTGGTCAGACCTCGAAAGAAACTTGTTTCAGACATGTAAAGGTAATAATCAAGCATGCAGACAGCAACAAAGACTCATCAGTCACCTCCCATTAGCAAATACCCATAGAACTCTTCTGATTTATTTTGCCAGGCTCATTTCCCAACACATCTAAGCAACCTCACTCCAATTTAATTTCAACCTAGTAGCAGATGCTAGTCTGAAAGATGATATGGGAAAGCTATTTGTAACTCTGCCAACATGAACAATGAACGTAAGATTCTTTTTCCTTTTTCTACATACAGACATGCCTAGTCTTTCTGACCTTCCTAAAAGGACCATCAACCCCACTTTACCATTGTGGCCCCTAAATAATAAAACAGCTTTTCACATTCTCAAAATGCAATGAAATTTCTTCCACTAATTATAGTACATGCTTCATAATCAGAGATTGTTAACTGATAGGACAGCTACTGGTATCTAGTGGAAAACAGAGGCTCAGCAGACGCTCCTGGTGCCTCTCTCCTTATGAATATTTGAAACATTAACTTGCTTTCTCGGGGAAGTTTCAACAATGTCAACAAATTAAGTTCCCTGTGCCATATCCCAGCAGACAGGACAGAAAATAAACCAAGAAAGGTCAGTCAAGGGGAAAAAAACAAAGAAAATAAGTTTTTTTCGTATATTAAAATGCAGAGGCAAAAAAAAATAAATTAAAAAATCAGGTGTTAGATTAGAGTGTTCTATCTCCTACTAGCCTGATCATTTTTCCAGTGAGCCAGACAGAGTCGCCTGGTAAAGCACCTTGTGCTTGTTGCCAGGCTCTCCCCAGCCCCCCCAAATGCAGCAGTTCTTTGAGCTGCTCCCAGCTGCTGCAGTGACAATGTTCACTGTGATAATCATTGTTTCAAAGCAGCTGTGGGATTTCTGCTGGGGGACATTTAGTCTGTCCAAACATGTTCTAGATGGAAGGATTTCAAATGTCATGTCTATTCACCCAGGAGTTCATGTAGTAACTTCTGCTGCAGGCTTGTTTCCTGAGGGCTGTCATGTCATGAAACTGCCAGCACAACTGGAAGATGAAATCTTAACATGAGCCCAGCTGAACACTTCATAATCTTGAGGACTTGGTCCTGAGAGCTGGTAGCCCCAGACAGTTGCACACCATAGAACTAAAACCAAAACAAATATAGGACATTCAATAATCCTAGAGAAAATGGAAGTGGCGGAAGGAAGTGGCGGAAGGAAGGAAGGAAGTGGCGGAAGGAAGGAAGTGGCAGAAGGAAGTGGCGGAAGGAACTGGCAGAAGGAAGTGGCGGAAGGAAGGAAGTGGCGGAAGTGGCGGAAGTGGCGGAAGTGGCGGAAGTGGCGGAAGTGGCGGAAGTGGCGGAAGGAAGGAAGGAAGGAAGGAAGGAAGGAAGGAAGGAAGGAAGGAAGGAAGGAAGGAAGGAAGGAAGGAAGGAAGGAAGGAAGGAAGGAAGTGGCGGAAGGGAGTGGCGGAAGGAAGTGGCGGAAGGAAGGAAGGAAGTGGCGGAAGGAAGTGGCGGAAGGAAGTGGCGGAAGTGGCGGAAGTGGCGGAAGTGGCGGAAGTGGCGGAAGTGGCGGAAGGAAGGAAGGAAGGAAGGAAGGAAGGAAGGAAGGAAGGAAGGAAGGAAGTGGCTGAAGTAGCGGAAGGAAGTGGTGGAAGGAAGTGGCGGAAGGAAGTGGCGGAAGGAAGGAAGGAAGGAAGTGGCGGAAGGAAGGAAGGAAGTGGCGGAAGGAAGGAAGGAAGTGGCGGAAGGAAGGAAGGAAGGAAGGAAGTGGCGGAAGGAAGGAAGTGGCGGAAGGAAGGAAGTGGCGGAAGGAAGGAAGTGGCGGAAGGAAGGAAGGAAGTGGCGGAAGGAAGTGGCGGAAGGAAGTGGCGGAAGGAAGTGGCGGAAGGAAGTGGCGGAAGGAAGTGGCGGAAGGAAGGAAGGAAGGAAGGAAGGAAGGAAGGAAGGAAGGAAGGAAGGAAGGAAGGAAGGAAGGAAGGAAGGAAGGAAGGAAGGAAGGAAGGAAGGAAGGAAGGAAGGAAGGAAGGGAGTGGCGGAAGGAAGTGGCGGAAGTGGCGGAAGTGGCGGAAGTGGCGGAAGTGGCGGAAGTGGCGGAAGTGGCGGAAGGAAGGAAGGAAGGAAGGAAGGAAGGAAGGAAGGAAGGAAGGAAGGAAGGAAGGAAGGAAGGAAGGAAGGAAGTAGCGGAAGGAAGTGGTGGAAGGAAGTGGCGGAAGGAAGGAAGTGGCGGAAGGAAGGAAGTGGCGGAAGGAAGTGGCGGAAGGAAGTGGCGGAAGGAAGTGGCGGAAGTGGCGGAAGTGGCGGAAGTGGCGGAAGTGGCGGAAGTGGCGGAAGTGGCGGAAGGAAGGAAGGAAGGAAGGAAGGAAGGAAGGAAGGAAGGAAGGACGTTATTTCTGTAGCGCTTGGAACATGGTTTTTAAGAACATATTTGAATTGGTTCATTGTCTCATGTGGGAGTTATAAGAAATCATGGAAAAGCAATGAAGAATTTCATGATTCATAGAAGAATAATTTTAATGGAGAACTTCATGCAACAGCAGTATTGCTTCCTGTAACAGTGACATATATTGTTCTGGTTTTCTTCTGGAAGTATGAAGATAAATGAAAAAGAAAGTACTTGATGACATTTTGTTACACTGATGATTTTATCTATGAAGAATTTGCAGCAGCTTTGCCAGAGATCTGGGAGCTGAGACTGCCCTTCTTTTTCAGGGAGTGGTTATTTCCCATTAAAATACCTCATATGCCTTATGAACCTTAGCACTTGCTTCAACTTCAGTCTTTTTTGCAGGTGGCTGATTATTTCACTGATACGTCAGAATCTCTTGGTTAAATCCTCTTTTAGTGTCTCTCCAGAACCAAACTGCTGGATGGGATTGAGCTCTCTGCAGTGTACGGGTGGCAGTCATTTCCCAATTCCCTTAGCTTTGACAAAAACAAATTCTACTATTGCATTTGAAATTATCTGTCTTGGTACAAGACAAAGATGCTATATTTTACCCTCCTAACAGTCCATTCTTTGAGCAGAGAGTGTACAACCCTGTACAATTTTGAGGATGCTGTCAGTACCACAGGACAGGATCACTTGGATATCTTCATGTATCACAATCTTTGGATTGCAGCAAAGGTAGGACTGCAATTCAGTGAGCTTTAGGAGAAGCAGTGAAGGCAGAAAGATGGCTGCTAGCTTCACTCACCTTTGAAAGAACTCACAGTCCTTTTCCTTTTTAACCTGTCAAATGGGAAGGGAAAAGTCCAGTCCTTAGAGGTGACACCCGGGAGTATGTGGTAAATCATGCTGGAAAGGTAGAGGAAACAAAAGAATTCATTTTGTCATCTGACAAAGTCATGTGCTAACCCAGAAATGTGCCAAAACTGGCTTTGATCTTCTATTGTATTGATATATGATTTGCAAAGTTGTTTGTCATTGTTGTCTAACTTAATTAACCTTGCATATAGTGTTTTCTGCTGCCTCTCCTTGTGTTTTGTGGGCTTTTTATTTTTTTTTTCAATTCTCTTTGATCTATGTAAGCAAGTGGAATCCCTGAAGCAGTTGAAGAATACTAATGTATATACATACCTCTTCCTGCAATATTATGAGATCTGTTCCCAGTGGCCTTTTAATTCTTCCTGCTTTTTCCTCAACATAGGAATTCCTCTCTTACAGCCACTGCAACATGTTTCAGTAAGTAAATCTTGTGGCTGTGCTGTCTGGCAGGTGAATAGTGGTTGTATTCGCAGAACATCACTTCTATCCTGACTAGATAGAATATGGTGTAGGCATGACTGCTGTGAAATTCCCTGAAAATTAGGAAATTTTGCCTCTGTTTCTACAGAAGACTCATCTAACAAAGACATGAACAGCTTGTGGATACTTGAGAGTCTCAAAAACTATGTTAACTTTTAGAATTGGAATGCTGCAGTAAGCAAGGTTGCCTAATATCAAAAATGGGGTAAGAGCATGGCAATGTAAAAGTGAATGCTTAGATGAAAAGTTTCAGTACACCTAACTAGGACTTTAACATTTATATGTGCATAGCCAAGATGAAAATCCAAGGTATCTTGGAAATATGAATTCCTCACCCCAGGTTCTGGGCACCAGAATGCCATCTAAAATATTTCAAATTCCACTCTTACTATTTAAAAGTTGACAATAACTTTATTTGGACTATCTGACTCACTTCTCACCTAAGATGTTCCACTTGTAAATCCTAAGTATGCATATCACCATATTTTTTTGTTGTTGTTAATTGTGTGGTAATTTATACTTATCAAAACACACTATTTGCAAGTGGTAGTTAAAATTCACACAATGGCACTTCTATTTACGGAAGGAAAATGTGGTTACATCTCAACATATTCTGTTAATGGAATCAGAAAGCAAGTTCTATTTGCTCATAGGCTTTATGTTTACACCAAATACTTAAATGATTAAATCATCTTTTTTAAGTGTAAATCCATTCTCTTTGCCCCCTTATAAAGACAGTGATATTAATACAATGAAAGGTGAGAGGATAGCTTGTGTTTGTTGACTACTAATTCAGCAATATAGCTTCTGGAAAATTTTGTCATTTATTGCTGCTCAGGAATTTATAACCTGGAGAAGCTGGTGATAATGGGCTTTAAGCCTTACAAACTCCCAAAACCACTGGATTAAAGAATCTGCTGTATTCTGCGTTGTCCCTGAAGCACACTTTAATGGTTCTGCTGAAAGGGTATCAATCATACAGGAACCGTTCCACAAAGTTACACTGAGGCACTCCAATATTGTTAAATGTTTTCATTTTCTGTAATGCAATACATTTGTAAAACTCTATCTAGGAAGCCTAGCAATTAGAATCTTGGCAGCAAAAATCATGCAATCAGTTTTGCTTTGATTTTAATTTCTGTAACTTTGAACTCCTAAGTTTTATGGAGCTCACCTTCATTTTCAGACATTTTTGTTTCATCATTTTTTTTTCCTATGCTTTTCTATTCACAGGTGGGAATTGAAAAGCAGGTATGATTTTCTTTTCATTTATAGGTGTGATATTTTGTTGAATCTTTTTTTCCAGACGTGATCATTCATGCTGGTTATTCCTGAATGCTGGAAAGTTTTCTGCTTTTGGTTACCCAGCAGAAAATTTGTATTTTTTCAGAGAAAATACTATATAGTAAGGTATTTTCTTTATGGAACTTCCCTGACTGGGAAAGTTAATATTTTTTATATATCATTACCAGTAATAAAGCATTGAAAAGGATGAAGTCTAGAAAAAATTTATCAGTCAGTTGACTCTAATTTCAATTAAAAAAGCAATGATGTTTATGTCTTCAGCCCTTCCAAAAGCTTTTTCTGCAGTTATATTCATAGGCTACACAATTCAAAATTGCCTAATTAATGACTTTCAACTAATATCACAATCATGACAGTGAGACTATAGTCAACTATAATATGTGAGGGAAAGAAGTCAACTGTAAACATTTGAAGTGATGTATTTTAGAAAAAAAAAATTGGAAGATACCTCGTTTTACTTCTCAAAAGCTTTGCACAATGTATTTAAATATTATGAGCAGATATAAATTTTCACTTAGAAAAACTTGGAATTGAGATACCAATTTGCAACCACTAACAAGGTCTTTTCAGGCAGGTTAGCCTTCTAGTTTGTTTCACAGTCTTAAGGAGGTTTATCCTTTAGATTCTAAATTCTGCAGATTTCTAGAACATGCAAGTGTCTGCTACAGGTTCTCTCTTCTCTGACTCACATTTCAAAGAATAAATGCAAAAATAATAGGAATTAGAGCCAGTGTAATTCTATAAATTGACATTGTGCTGTCAGATAAACTCTAATCCATAAGGCTATTACACCAAACCTTCTGTTGTTTCTGAGGCCATGAAGTAAATGAAAAAGAGACGAATTCTCTTATGATGTATAAAAACAGGATAAATTATAAATGTTGGCAACAATGACTGAGGGTAAGGTTTCTGGAAAACATTTGAATTTATACAAGATGCAGTGACAAGATTATATCATTAAGATAAAGCCACTGTACTATGCAACAACATACTAATGTTTTAGTATGGCTTTAGCTGTCCCAAGATGTTTGGTCCTTTTCCATTCAGATACACCACCTTGAAGACAGAAAGTTTCACCAAAGAATTTTGCAGCAGGATTTTAAAACAACTCAGTAGCACAGGGTCAACATTCACACTGGAACTCCTGCCTCTACAAGCTTTTTGGAGGTTAAGTGTGTTTTTTCTTGGTTTCTTTTGGTTTTGTTGGGTTTTTTCCTCTAATGAAGATTTGCATATCTTATTTCTCTGTTACAGTAAACTCAGGTTTTAGAGTATAAATCTGAGATAGCTGTAATGTTGTTTAAAATTGACATAATTTCAATAACTGTATTTTATTATTATTATTATATACTATTAATTCAATACAGGTTTTCTGATTATTTGAAATCTGCATCTTTCTTCACTTAACAGAATAAAATATTGATTTATCATTATATCAAGATTCTTAAATAATTTTGTAGGAATTTATTTGTGCATATTTTAAATTATTGTTTTATTGTTCAATATTTTGAAAATGCACCATGGTTAATTTATATTTCTAAGATATAAAGTGCCTTCATCATCTTACCTCTCTCAGCTCCAACATTTCTGTTTCTCTCTCTCTTTGATTTGTTTGCTTCCTGAGGCTTCAACACTATAATGTAAGGAAATGGAAAAACAAGGCAGATGTTTGTCAGTTCTTTCTATTTTGAGATCAAGGAAAAATCCTATAATCCAGGGCTCTTGGGAGACATTTTGGAATAAAACGAAAATTTATTATTATTTTTTAATAAATGTATTTTATGGACATTTCCTTCATATTTTTAAAAATTACTTATTTGTTGACATTATAAAACGCTATTTATAATTGCTTACTTGTGCAATTCCCAGTATTTAAAATATAACTTTTAGAACAAGGAACATGAACTTAATTGATTTCAATTGAAGCTGAGAATTGCGCATGCCAAGTGGAGGGTAAATGTCATGATCATTTTTAGATAAGATGTTCACCTTCATCCCTGCCTACCTGTGTACTTAACACGATGTCCTTCCTCATCAAAGCTACAATAGCGTGGGACTTACAGGGTACAGGCACAAGTCTCAGCCATTTTTAGGTTCCCTGTTAGAACAAGGCTTAAGTTCAGCAGACACTCTGTTCCCTGATTTGTGTGGAGAAGGAAACAAAAAAATGTGTTGGAGATTGCCACATGCATGCTGTGCTCCAACATATATTTCTTGTGGACAGAGAGGGGACCAGGATCTCAGAGTACCCTGCAATCACTGCCATCCACTAAAAGCAATGGAAGAATCCTAACCCAGATGTAGTAGAATTATTCTAAAAGCAAATTTGTATAAATTATACACAGGTAAGTAGCAACAGTCCACCTTCAGATAGAAAAGCAACATTAACACTTAAAAATAAGTTTCTGCATTTAGTTAACACAGTAAAACAAGCAGAAAAAATATACAAACAAAAGAAGTTAGGATTATGCATTTTTTACTCATGTTATGGACAGTAATTTTACTTATATTCACTTCTCTTATCTGACACATGGGAGCCAGAGGTAAACTTTTATATATATTACTGAGAAGCAGGTACATCAGGAAATCCCTGGTTTGTGTTTATTCAATTAATAACTATATTCATATTTTCACCATAATTAGCAATCTAATTGCCTGTATTAAGGGTGTAAATCTGCAAACACTTGTGCATATGAACTCTACTTCAGTTAATACCCCAAGAAAAATTGCTTCCTTATTTACATACATTGTGACATTTCTATCTGATCTTCAGCTGCTTTTGCTTTGTTGTATATAAACGTTTCCATTTCAATTGACTTTTTTAAATTTGAAAAGTTTTCCGTGCTACAAATTAGGAAGTATATTAAAGAAAGTAATACATTTCTTAATCTCCAAAACATTCCTTCAAACAAACAAGCAAACAAAAAAGCCCAAACAACCCCTCCTCACATTAGCAACAACAGGAAAAGACATTATACAACATGGCCATGGTATTAAACATAGCTTGCTACTCAATTACCAGCAATTACTGTAACAGATTGCATTAACCTGGCAGGATACTAAGCTGATTAACTTCTCTCCATGTTGAAAAAGAACCATGCCTTCTGCGATCCTTATGTCTTTTTTTTTTATTTTTTAATTAACCACCTATACTACCTCTTACCTTAGCCATTAACAGTCTTTAGTGAAAGTACTTGCTAAGGACTTCTTGAAAGTCTAAATACAATATTTCTCCTGTTTTTTTTATCTAATACAGGATTACATTGGTCTATTCAGACATTCTAAGAGGACCAGAAATGTGATTTGTGATTTGTTTTGTCCCTATTCTCATTCTGTTTTATACCTATGTATTTTTTTATTGCTTCAGTCAGTTTTATAAATATTGAATCAGAACTCATTGGTTTGTAATTCCCTGATTCATCCCAAATACCTTGGTAATAAAATAGCTACATTTTTTGAATCTACAGTTTCTTTCTCTACTGTCATAACTGTGTGACTGATTGCACATCTTTTTTAGTAAATAAGGCATTTCATTTTAAGTTCCCCCAAAGAACTCTCAGGTGAGAACCATCTGCTTCTTTGAATGTTTGTTCCTTAATATATCACTTTTAGCTCCATCTGACTTCTCATTATCTGAAAACAACTCATCTTCATTACCTGAAAAGAGCAGTTCCAAATCACATATCTTCTCAACTTCCCTATGCTGGATGTTGACAGAAATCAATAATTTCACATCCTTGCAAGATGCTTCTCCTTAATTTCTCCTTAATTTTTTTTGTTAATCCAAGGGATTCAGAGGTGTATTTTTTTCCTAAAATGATACAGTCAAATTATTCTAATTTGGGGTTTATAATAATATTCATCTTCCCTCTGAATTATTTTCATTCCTACTTTTTTTTTTGGTAATATCAATTTCAAGTCAATATGCTTGACAAAACACTCAGAGACTGAACTCCAATCAGAAGAGAAATATCTACTCTCTGGTGGCTATATTTTACTTTCTGCAAAAATCCCACTGAGGACCTTTGGCAGAGTATCTCTCCAAAGCAATTACAAATCTTTATGTGGTACATATAATATGGTGACAGATTTCTATAAATAAAAGAAAAAAAAAAAAATTTTCCTGCTTTGTTCTTTGGGCCCCAGGAACAACACCATAAACATCAAAATTGAACTAGCAAACTGTAAAGGTTGTTTTTTAATGTTCATAACTACATTGTGGAAAATCAAGCTTGCCAAATATGTGTTATTTCTCACTTAAAACAAATACACTTCTTGCTAACACATATCTAACAAAATTTACACTTTTGGCTAAAGTCTCTGATCCATTATACATTTTCATTGTATGAGTCACAAATAGCACATTGTCAACCTCTTAGATGAAGAAAAAATATTCTGTTTAGTGAATTCCATTAATTTGATTCTCCATGTCCTTTAGCATGCTGAACTCTCTTACCAGGTGTTCTGAGCATAAATATAACAAGAATATATGCTAGAAATTTATTGGGTTTAAATTGTTGACATTTGGCAGAAGGAACAGGATGTTGAACATAATAGTCTGAACGGAAAAAAATCTTTTTAAATGTGAAGTTCTTTTTAAGTAGATTTTTGCCTTCAAACACTTTATTTAGTTTTGAAATATTCATTGATTGAGGTTATTTGTATGTTTGTATGTTTATTCCAGACTTTCCAGTCTATATTTTTTCTTCTAAGTTATTCCAACTACCTGTTTGTAATTCCTAGGGGTTTTTTCTGCCACTTTCATGTTCAAGATTTTATTTGCAAAATTGTCTGTATCAGGAACATGAGGATATATCCTTAATTGTATGAAATGCCTTCTGTGCATTGTAAAACACATGCATTGTGACTTGTTTTTTTCCATTAACTAATGATGCTTTTTTCCTTTTTAATGAGAACATGGGCAATGTTTGGTTTAGGTTGGTTGGTTGGTTTCATTTGTTGCCCTCCCATTTCTTTTTCCCCCAAGGTCAGCTGTTTAGTTGTTAATCCTGAGTGATAAATCATTCAGAAGTTTTCTAGTCACTAGGGAAAGCCTTTCAGGTTGGCTGTTACCTCTAAGGACATTTTTGGATAGAAATGAATGAAAGTCAGTGCAAGCCATTTTTCCAATAAAACCAGCCAACTTTTATAAACAATCTTCCTTGCGTTACTACTATCAAACATTTAGGATGCAGCAACTGTAGCTAAATAATGAGGTATTGAACAGCTATTTGAAATGTAAAATGAGTATCACAGGACTTGCAAGATGTAAAGGCAGTTAGCAGATGTCTAAGTCACTGAGGAAATCTGTAAGAGATCAAAGAGTGGAGAAACTATGTCTGTGAAACCTTGAAGAAGTTATGTCACCTCACCACTCTATAGTGATTCAAGTATTTTCTATATATTGAGTATTAATACTATTTTTAAACTCTGATGTACAATGAACTATTGGATAATAGGATTGCATGTTTATCCAAATTAAATTTTGATCACACCTGATCTAAGGCAGCCCTGATGTAAGTGTGAAGAAAGTTGTATCAGTTGACCTTCATAGGTCTGTTCCAAATTCAATTATTTTTTGACTTCATAATATGTCTTTACCTTTTTCCAAGTCTTTTCAATTCCAGTATAAAATCTGAAAATACTAATAATATTATCAACTTTTCTTGGGCTTTTCATTACTAATGACCTCCAGTATTTCTCACTAAGTTTGTGTTTTTTGGTTTTGATTTTTTTGTCATCAGTTCAAAAAGCAAAGCAAAATCAGTACTTTTTGTCTCTTCAGATAAAAATTGCAGAAACATTGAGTTATGTTGGATATACATACATTTTTTGTGTTAAAATAGACTATACACAAAGTTTATTGCTGTGGGTTCAGAACCTTTACTGCACATGTCCTAAGTCATGCAGGATGTATAATGGAACAGAAGAGAACCCAGGTCTGAGAAATCCACCCAGAGATGAGGGAAATTATAAAATCCTTACATGAGAAATGTATTTTTCAGGAGGCCAGGAAAGTATTTTCTAAAACATTTCAAATCACCACAGACATCTACTTTCAGGTGACTGCATCACATCCATGCCATCCATAATAGTTGTCACAGAACTTTTAGCCATTGTTGAAGAGGCTGAAAATCTCTGGCTGAGAAAAACAGTAATTAACTTGCCTAGTAGGTACTAAAGCTGTTTCCTACAAAGAGTATTTATTTCTGAAGGGCAATCAACTAAATGCATGAGAATTCAACAGAATAGTAAAACAAGTAAAATAGTTGCAGGTTTGTATACAAGACAAGGCTATTTTATGCAGTATTTTTAAATGCAAGTAAATAAATTAAGGAAGAAATGCTAAGATACACAATTTCTAAGTGTCCTCATGAAAACATTACCCAGGATAGACATGATTGGCAAGTGCTTCAAGTCCATGCATGTACACATGGTTAATCCCATTTCAGTAACCACCTTAAATCAGGTAGACCTCATGTGATCAAATTCATTAATTTTGCAAGTGTGATATTCCCTTCCAGCTACACTTTTGGTCAATTTGATGTGTAGAAAAGGCCTGGATAACTCTCTCCTCACTTTCATATAACAGATTCACTCTCTAAAAGCTGTAAAGCTGATGTAATATGTTCAATGGAGAATTAACACTCTTGGGAGGGGAATAATTAATATACTATGTTTCCTGCAACAGCCTATATATGTAGGAAAATAGAACATACCAAACAACCATTCTGTGTTGCTTTGCATCTTCTAGACTCCAATACAAATAGGTAATTTTTCTCCTTTCTTCCATTCTTCACTGTGCCATATGTGACAGTTATCCACTTTCTGCAGTACCTTCACACCGCAGGAATTGGAAAAGCAGTAGTGGTACTCACACTGAGGAGCTTATACTGCTTCAGTTGCTCTGGTGTATTGTGAGCCTCATTTTGCAGGATGTATGCAAATTTCTTATTTCCTTTGCTGATTTCAAATGACCTGACCCCAAATCAAAATGCTATCTGAACATTAGGCTTAATCCATTCTTTTCATGCTTATGTTGTGCTGAAATCGCATGTGGTTGCTCTCATTCTAACAGTATTGCTCTACTGAACTTCAGTACACTTACTGTTCAGTATTTTCTCCCTTTTTAAGCAAAAGTAATTAGGTACTGTCTCAGGGACAGCAGCGATAACATACTTTCAGTTAAAAAAAAGTACTGATTACATAAAACCATATTTTCCCATTATTACATGATGTGCTGCAGTCAAAGCTATGCAAGACTAACTGCTAAAAAAGCTTGAACAGTAGTAAAAAGCATGCATTTTATTTTTGTGAATGATATTTTCCAATTACAGTAATATATTTCCTTTCTTATTTCTCTACTGTCTTAGAAAACTTTGCAAAGAAAGTGTCACATGTAAAATTCAAAAGGATGTAGATTTTTTTTTGTCACTGATTATTAAATAGCAATAAAACTGGATGGCATAATCTTAAGCTGCCCTGAGGCAGGTTTAGGTTGGGCATTAGGAAGAATTTCTCCACAAAAAGGGTCATTAGATATTGGAATGGGCTGCCCAGGAAGGTATTGGAGTCATCATCTGTGGAGGTGTTCAAGGAAAGACTGGATGTGGTACTCAGTTAGCCACGTGCCGTGGTGTAGTTGACATTGTGATGTTAGGGCATAGGTTGAACTTGATGATCTCAGAGATCTTTTTCCAACCTAAATGATTCTGTAATAATTAAAAATAATTTATTCTAGTAAGCATATATTGCACAGGGTAAGTATTTAGATGTAAGGACTTCACAAGTTATAATCCAGGGAAGTTGTTGTAATAAATATAAAAAAATGTATACTACTATTACTACTCTAAAATTACACTTGCAGAGTCAACACTATAAAACAAGATATAATAAAGAACTTTTTTTTTCTTCTTTTTCTTTTTTTCTTTGCAGAATATCAGGGTTATATGATATCTGTGGGGCTTCCCTATTCCCTCATACCCAAAGTACAATACACGTCTCTAGCTCCCTTTCCACACAAATCTCTTCTTCCTTATAATGTTAAATCTTCTATTGCACTCAAATGCAACTTTTGTCTGCATGAGGGCAACAGAGAGAAGCAGTAATGACATGAACCCAGAAGCAATCAAGCGTACAGCTTACTAACTGAGTCATGCCAACATGTCAAATCTACTTTATCTCTCTCTAACACAAAAGGCACTTCAATTAATTTGTTTGTTACAGACATTCGGAATTGGCTATTGCTATTCCTTGATGTGAATCAGGAGGCAGTCAAATCTCATCTGCACATTTAAGTGATACTTAGCTAAACCATCTCATTACTGTGGGCTTTTAAACCACGCATTTTTCTTTCAAAATTTTCCTTCAAAGCAATAGCTTAATTCAGAAAGGGACATAAATAGTATATCTGTCTGGGGCTAATGCTAAGAAAGGGACTTGCTGAAATCCTAAAAATTCAGTTTCAGTTGCTGCCTAAACCTGCAAATTCTTAAATATATAAATTGATGAGTTCTGTTTCCCTTGCATTTATAGTGGCTTTTTTCCCTCCCATAATCTTCCATATTTCTGCTCCAGGATAAAGCTCCTTATCAGTTAACCAGTTTCCAAAATCCGTCAGGACTTAGAAATTTACTATTTTTATTCTAAATCAGTCTCCAATGTAAATGTTTAATGTTTAACTCACAGAAAGGACAAAGATAAGACTTAATAGTCTAGTAAGTGGATGTTAAGAACTGGTATAAAAAAATCCCAAAACAACAGATCAGAATTTATGTACTCTAGCTATATGCATCTAGTACTTACTAGAATCTAGTCACTGGGAGATAGTCTCCTTTCATAACCAGTAGAGTTCTCTTCATTTTTCAAAAGCAGTTAATCTGATCCAATTTAGATGATCACATTTAAATTAATGTAAATTGCTCCTTTGAAATAAATGAGACTCTGTCTCTAACAACCCTAATAACAGCAGTCCATAGAAAGTTCCTTTTGAACCCTCAGTTCCCAGAAGATAAGGGGTTACTGAATATGTCTCAAACACTGATAACCAGATGGCTGAGAAGCAAGCCAAAGGCTGTCAGTAACAGCAGACAAGAATTGTTGGTAAAAGTCAAGGATCGTTGGTACTAACATGCTGTGAGAAAGAAGTTTTGGCTGGAGAAGGGGGGACCAGGTGGAGATAGGGCAGCATTTTCCATGAGAAAGAAAATCAGCACAGTACAGCCCAAGCTCAGGAATGATTAGGGAAGTAGGCATAGACTATACAGTGTGATTGGGACCACAAAAGACCCCCAAAACCCTCTGACCCCTTTCCAGAAAGCCCTAAAAGAACAGACTACACATGACAACTAATTAGCATATGAAGAAGGAAACCTCTTTGGGGTGGAAAAACATGTCCTTAAAAAGGTACCCCTCATGGCCCAGGCAGTGGCCCTGGACCCTGAACATCTCCTCAGCAGGACCAAGTTAACTGGATTGCAGCTTATTAGCTGAATTGATGCTGAAACCAGAACTGGCATCCCCTTAGCTGTTTTGATGCTGCAACAAGGGCTAGGGATTTATTTTTTACCATCTCTTTTTCTCCTTCTTTTCCTCTTTTTTCTTTTTGTCTTTCTTTAATTCATCTCTCCCTTTTTAACATCTTTACTTTTTCTTTTCCCTTTCACCATATCCTTTTGTCCAAAACCCACTGCCATGGGCCCATATAGTAGATCAGAGACTAACAGAACAATATCCATGTCATGTGTGTAATTTACAAATTAAACACTCTAAGCATTTCAGGTCCCTCTGACCTTCATAACTCCTTTTGACTAATGAGCATTTTTGAATCTTAAGTGTTTCCTTCCTTTTAGGGGAGAGCCACACACTGTGATGTGTGATGTTTCTAAAGAGGAGTGTAGAAGTCAAGCCTGTGTTTAGAAATCCAAGTGCATAACAAGAACCAATGTATTTCACCTCTAGGTTTTCTTTCCTCTCTACCTTATTTGGAACAACAAAGGACATCTAGCCCATGGTGCAGATGATCTATTTATCATTAGTCTGTCTTTAAAGTACTATGATCTAAATGTCTTAACAATTAAGTTGTGTAACATTTCTCTAATAAAGAAATACAGACTGGGTAAAGTTGTAGTGGTCTTGCTGGGGAAAGTACAAATAGTCCTACAGTCTGATAGTTTAGATAACAACTGGTTGAACATCTGGACCAATTTCCTTGTTTTGCTACTCTGCATATATTCCAGTAGAACAGCTTCAAGAAAAACCATAGCTCAAAAAATATTTGGTTAGCACATCTGCTCCAAACAAGGTAATGGAAATATACACTCCTATGTCTGCTATTCCACAAGACTAGGTGTTGCTCTAATCAATAGGTTAAGCCTCAGCCCTATGTTTTCAGGGGTCTAGGAAAGAAGTCTGACCCAAGAAAACAGAGAGATGAATCCCCAGTGCTCCACACAATTAGATGCCTACTGCTGTAATGAGGTACAGAATAAATCCTTTCCTTCTCTTTGGCAGTTTGTTTCTTCCAGCTTCCCATTTGTCATAAGTTAAGAAGGAAGTGAGTTTTTTGGGAGGTTGTGGTCAAACCAATCAGTGCTTGGATTTGAATATTGGCACCTGGTTTGACCACTGAAGGTATGGACTGCCTCTGAGAACACAGGGGGTTAAAAGCAAAAAATGTCATGACTTGACTCTGGCACAGTGCCAGTGCCTCCATGAAAATACACTTTCTCTAGCGGCTTCTCTGAGATGTAATCAGGAACAGAGCAAAGCAGGCTCCAACTTAGGAATAAAGGAAACAAACTTTATTAACTACAGCATCTAAAAAAAGGAACAGACACAGAACTAAGAAGGAAAACCCTCCAAATACATTCCTCCTCCTCCCCTCCATTTTCTCCATAGCATGAAATAACACCATAGATTTCCACCCCGTCACCATCTCACATACTCAACTTTCAGTCCATCATCACCCCTCAAATAATCAACCCTCAAATCCATCAGGGAGAGAGGAGTCCCCCCTTGCACCATAGGCTTCCCCCAGAAGCACAACTGAAACCTCTTGTGCTTCCATGTCTCTCGTGGCTCTGCCCGGAGAACATCGGCCCTCGTGACTTCTTCCCCCCCAGTGCTCTCACCACTGCACATGGGCCAGGACTGCTTTTAGCCTTCCCCATTTATGCTCCACCCAGTTCCAAAAACAGCAGTCTCTCAACTTCGGGACACCAGTCCCCCCCCAAATTTACTCCCTGGGGCTGAGGGGCCTTGTGAACAGAGATCTTCCTCTCCATGGAGACAGAAGGCATCCCACACCCTCCTCAGCCATCTCTGTTCTCGCCACTGCTTCACTCTTGACTCCAAGGCATTGCCTCCCCCTAAATACAGTCTCCGGGTCACAGGAAAAACATGGGTCTGTCCATGGCCATACAAGAAAGAGTCCAGCTCAAGGTCACTCCATCATCTCTTCCCACCTAGGATTCTTCTCACCTCTTTGGACATCTCTCACATGCACCAACTTTCCTCACACTTGCCCATTTCGTCATGCTTCATCTCTCTCTCCTCATTCTCATTCGGGAGGATCAGTATTTGCAAGGTTTCCATTATTCTACAAAGGGGTTAAAATCTTCGCCTCTGTCTGCCCAGAACTCCCACAGCTGCTGGGCACCTTCTCTCACCGCATCCCCCACTTCTGGCCGGCTGTGCTGCCAGTCCATGATATTGACTTTCAAGGTTCAAGGAATCACAGGCACTGGCTCGCTCTCTCTATCTCCCGGGGGGTGTGTGTGTGGCAGGTGGGGGGCCTGATGCTTCTCAGGGCTCCTCCACCCTTCCATCTTGCAAGGCCTTCACCCCCATCCTCTGCCCGAGGCTCCGGCCTCCCTCACCCAGCCCCGTGGCTTCCCTCGCCCAGCCAGCCCTGGCTGGGCAGGGGAGCTCTGAGCTCCTTCACCGACCGGGACCAAGAGAGAGTTCTCCTGGGAGTTCTTGCTGTCCATGGCACAGTTGTTTAATTTCGTAATTGATGTGAAATAGACAGAAAAGTTTTCTATAATATGAGTTGGTATTGTGCACAAATATTAAGTACCCTACTAGAGAACTGTGTTAAGTCCTGAAGAGACTTGGAACTTATTGTGTTTTTTCCACCAGCCCCAGTTATCAGTGTACATAGAAAGTGTTAGGAGCTTACTTTCTCCTTCTATAAATAGGAATTCATCCTTGGCAGTTTACTGCTTGAGCAGGGTACAACTCAGGCAATAGATTTCATAAAGTGAAAATATGCCCAAAAATTAAGCTCTACCATGTCTAAAATTATTCATAGAATTAACCTAAGGAATTTGAAACTGCTTTGGTTAATTCTTCTTATGAGGAGAAACACCTTGCAGCTTCATGAGGTATCAGGGGAAGCAGGAAGATGAATTTATTTGTTTCAAAAAAGTCCAAAGTGGAATTGAGAAAAGGGCAGGAGGTCTTTAAACCATATTTTATTTATGACTTTTGTAAAAAAAACCCCTTTTTATATCAAAGCGTCATGCCTTAAAGGACAAGTAAACATTTCATTAGCGGGACTTATGTAATGTCTATTAAGATCATGCAGAAGGGAAGGAACAAAAAGTTCAAACAGAGGCTAAAGATAAAGGAAGTTTTCTCTAAAACTTCACAAACTATTTTAAGTGATGTTTTTGAAGCTTGATTTGATAAATTTCTTTTAAGCAAATACACCAATAAAGTCTGAACAGTTTATTTTATGACTGCTCAAATAAAACATTCTAATATTGTTGCCTATCCTTGCAAGTTTCAAGGTAACCTACAACAGATTAGAGCTGTCAAGCCTCATGATGCTTATTATGTATTGTTGCTCTTAAGTTTTCCTATGAATCTATTAGCCTTTTCCTTTGACATTTCTTGTTCTGCATGGCTGAATGTACTTATAAGACACATATTGCTTTGAAGGTAGTCTAAGTAGTGTTCAGGTTAAGTTAATTGCTAACAAGCTACATTTATTCAATTGCCTTTGTTTACACCGCAAAAGAATATTGTTATCCTTGGTGGTTTCCTTAGTTTCCTTTGAAGTAGCTCATGTATGAGCATATTAATTATTTTCTTCTTAATAGGAACAATGAGGAATTGTGTTCTGGATGCTAATAAAGTAGTTAATGAATTGGTTTTTACACACTAAAATAATAACAAATAAATGTAATAAAAGTGGTTTAAATATTTGTTTCATTGAACAGGGAAAAAATATTTCAAGGTACATTTTGCCTGACCATTCTGTAAGAAGATATCTATAGGGAGATTAATAAATTTCTACAAATTATTTTGCAAAGAATGGAATAAAATAAGCAATCAGGAAAAGAAATGGGGGGGAAATAGATAAGCCTAAACAAAACAATATGACTATTAATACATACTGCAGATTTATAAAATTATGTCTGCTATTATTTTTAAGCATATATTTACAGTTGTCTCACTTTTACTATTTGCTTCGCTAAATATTTTTATAACTTTTTCCACCTTACAGCTAATGACATCTTTAAAATCAGTAGAATTGTGTAACTGATGTATTAACTTTTTGAAAAATAAAAAATTATATAAGAATTTTCCATAGAATACTATAAATGTAACAGTTAAATTGAATAGCTACGTAAACTACATCTACAGAATTTATGCTCCTGAGACGAGTATCACAGTGCAGATACTCAACTGTTAAACTTAATTGTAAACTGAATTTTTGTAGTTGATAGTTGGATAGCAATTTACTTGAATTGGGCATCAGACCCTCCTTGGCTAATTTTCCTGATATGAAAGCACGTGATCTGTCTTGCAGTATAATGAAAATATGGAGATATTTCTGTTAAGCATTTACATTACTTGGTCTCAATGGCAATACTGCACTAAATAGGATGTTAATATAGTAAATGAAAAACAGTGTATTTGTTGCTTTCATAAAGCTTTATAGTATATGTGATACTTTTCTATAACTTTTATAACCCTCTGCATCTCTGCAAGAGGCCAGTTGGCTGATGTTAAAAGAATGCATAAATTTTCTACATTGCTTCCCCTAGAGTATATGGCAAGAGTTCAATATTTGCTGCTGACTCTATTTAGTAGACAATAATTCAGAATGGAAAATTACACAATACATGCAGGTTGACACAGTTTAACATAATTGACAGTTTGCTGAGGGACATCCAGGCTGGATTAGCTGGCACAGGGAATAGCTGTCTATCTGAAGGTGAGACTGAGGGCACCTACGAAACCATGATATGCAAAGGTACAGCAGCTTTGCAGAGATTGCCTCTCTCTTGACCTCATTGCAATAAATACAGAGCGTCCCATGTTCACTCTCTGGGCACTTTAGTAGCATAAAAATAAAAACAACCAAATGTAAATGCTCCTTTTATTGGGATATAAAACTATCTTGTGAGATATTAAAACACTCATAACACATTTGTAATGTTTCTAAAATGCTAGAGTGTTATTCAGAATTTGACAGCTGGGTAGTGCAGCAACAGCAAGAACTGAAAAACACATAGCAGCACTTGTTCTGTTTATCTTAATAATATATGTACACTGTTCATATATGAGCTTTACTGCAGTAATATTTTTGTGCCTTTTGACAGTGCATAAAAACGGTGAAAAGAAATGTAAAAATCTGAGAAACATAGCAAGTACTATAATTTTGAAATATGTTGCTGTATTTTATCTAAGGAAGGAGTGTAGAGAAGAACCTTGGGCCAAGGATTAACAGCAGTTTACAAAGAAACCAGCTGTTATAACAAATATGTCAGGAATTGTTTAGGCTATGTTTTTACAGAAATTGTTTCAGGCTACAAAAATTCTTTCAGGCTACAGAAAGCCTGAGATATTTGATAACTACATAAATAGTGGGTTTGGGTGGATGAAAAACTACATTGTTGTTGCTGCTGTTTTAATTATTTTAACAATATTCTCAATTTCAGAATGTTCAGTATGGAATTCCAAATGTTTATTAAAAAAAGAATTCACTTGATAGTACCAGTTATTAACTGAATCAAGTCCCTTATTTCATAGCCCATTTATCTCAAAGAAAGTAATATATCTTAAGGTCTGTTTCCTCTGAATAGAACAGTAATTCAAGAAGGGTAAAATATATTGTTGAAAATGTCTTACTGTCGCTTACTTTGAAATCCAGAGTTATCTGAAATGTTGGCACATAACTTGTCGAAATACAGCCAAGTATAATAAAAGAAAAGTACCTTGATAAAGACAAAGAGAGTGAAAACAAATTCAGGGTAACTTAGGTATTTCCTCACTTACTAAATACTTCAGTAATTTTAAAGGAGTGTTTCCCTAAATTACAATTTAGGATCCTTTTTTTTTTTTTTAATCACTGGCCTATGTCATATAGTGTTAGGGATCAGATCCATAATCAAAATTATTAAACAGGAAAAAAAAACTCAAACCCCATAGTGCTTAAATTCAAGATGGAAATTGAAAAAAAAGACAAAAAAAAATTTAAAAAAATTTTAAAAATTAAAAATTAGATGTTCAGTCTCCTGAAGCAAATAGCACAACTTCCAAAGATATAAGTAACACAAGAACTTCACTGGCTGAACTATACTGAGAAGTCAGTTTGGCAGAACTTAAAGCTTTGATGCAATTACCAGGATGACTTAGTGTAACTGGCACATAAAAAAAAAAAAAAAAAAAAAAAAAGTCCTTGTTTTCAGTATTCCACAGGATTATTTAATTCAGTTCTCTTAAATGTTTTCCAAATGCATTCTCATAAAATGACAAGAAATGTCTTCTTACTACATTAATAGAAATTTATTTCATACCTCAATATATATTTTATAATAGAAAAATTATTTTCTTATGCACAAAAAACATATGTGTAATCACTGCCATCAGACAAAAATTCAAAACTCAAAAAATTAGGAATAAAAATACTTATATATGCATGTCAGTGTTATATTTCTAATGCAGAACAGAGAAATAGTACATGCTTTAAACATATGAAAATATGTTATGTAGAAAGTTTAACTTGAAGCAAATAAAATGAAGAATTTCAGAGGTTTAAATTTCCAGTACATGGGATATGCAAATAATTTCGGAAGTTCTCTTAGAAAATGAATTGTGTGTGTGTATAGAGAAAAAAATAAAGGGATCTTATTTCCAAATTCTTTCAGGGACTGAAAAAAACCCAGAAATGACAATTGAGGATTGCATATCATCCAAAACACTCTTCTAATCTAAATTATTTTTCAAATTTTTGGTTCCATGAAAATAATTCATTCAGGTAAAATAAATAATAGGCCCTGTACTACTCAGTTTCATGGAGTCTTAAGGATTGTTTTTTGGAAAATATGACTTTAAATTTAATCAGGCTACAAGAAAAACATGTTTATGTGAGGCATTCCTTCTTAGTTATCAGCCATCTGACTGGGAACTATCGTGGAGCAAGGTCCTTGTGAACTGTTAGGATAAAATCAATAGCTGAGGAATACATTTTCTGTATTGCAAGATTACTTGAAGATGTTTGAGAGATCCAGGGACTAATTCATTCACCCTCTGCTGTGGGAATATAATCAGCTTCTCATAATTGCTGGTCTTATGAAATTTTCCTCTCATACTGAATTCCTGACTCAGCTGTAGTATTTATTCAACAGAAAGATAAGTAGTAAGTTAATCAGCTCTCTCCAGAAATCTCTAAAGCAATTACATAATTGTTTGACATATTTGATATCTCATGCAAACAGAGGTGCTCAGTTCTAGACAAGCAAGGTAAACTTTGATATTTCTGCAGGTTATAGGGGCTTTCACTACACATCAACATGTTTCTAGTAGAAGAGAACAATAAGGAAGACTTAAGAAAAAGCCAGAGCAATCAAAAGCAGCTGAGCAATTGAAGGGACATCTGCTAAAGAAGAATCTTCTGTTAGATTGCCTACTTTTCCATTTAACTCTCCTTTTCAATATCAATAGTATAATATCAGTCATAGAGATCCTGCAAAGCAAACGCATTCTCCACTTACATTGTTGACATTTCTCATAGAATTGCATCTGGATATCTTAAAAAAAAGAGCACTACTTAGTGGAAATATCCTTTACTTGGAAAAATAGCTGAACAACCCCCCTTTCCAAATATTAAAGCATGAGGAAAATAAATGTTGATAAAAATAAGACCAGGGGCAGCACAAGAACAAAAATTATTTTTACTTGTAATATGAAGTTACTTGAAGACTCAGACATTGAGGTGAAAATCAGAGTAGAGCATTCCAAAAACCAAGGTTCTTCAGAAGAAAATAAGAACCTATACTGGGAAAAGAATTTCTTAGAAATTTTTCAAGTGTCATTTGAGCCTGCATGATTGACTGCTTTTTGTACCTTCAAAATATTTTCTCAGATTACTAAAATAAGCAAATAAAACTCTGAATATACTCATAAGCAATTTTGAACAATTAAATTATTTTATAAGGTCAATTAGTGTCTTTTCAAAAAGTAATTTCCTTTTATAAATTTCCTGAGCACTAAAGATGAGCCCTCTAAATCATGTCTTTAGACTTTCAGCTTTTCCCCACTGGTCTCCATCCACTCTTCAGATTTTAAGATTAAGAAATCTTTTCTTTTTCTTGTCTTGAACAAAAGGTTAGGAATTTTCTTACTTAGCTGCAATCTTGCCTAAACAATCGGTTGCATTTTTTTTAGGAAAGGAATGCTAAATAAAAGAAATAATAAGCATTATTGTTGGGTTGAGTGAATCTATGACATAGACATGTTGCATTTCTGTACTGCAAGCTCTTTCCAACATGACCAGCATGATAACTATTCCTGAGTACATACATCAAAATATTCCCTGATTTTGGCAGGTTTGTTAATGAAAACCTATCCAATAACTTTAAATATATATGTTTGAAGACATGTCAATGTGGCCTCCAAAAGTATTTTTTTAACAATAATGTCAGGAGCAAAGTCACAACCCTTGACCATGTATACATAGAAGAACTTATTGTTTTATTATCTTTGAGCAGAATTTTCTATGTATTTTTCCTTTTTTTCAGTAATTTTAATTTTGATTCCCTGTACAAAATTTTCATGTGGACACCAACACAAATTTCTGAACTATTAGAAGACCAATATTATATTGATACCCTTTTTACATATAGATATTTATGTGTGTTTATATTTTGCAGAGCAAAATATCACAGAGGTGGTTTACATTTATCAGTTACATTTCTCAATGAAGCAAAAGTACTGAAAAATCTAAAGGAGTTCTATTGTAGTCAGTACTCCTATTTATTTTCTTGGCAGCAGCTTTATATATATTTGAGACAAAGTGTGAATGACAATTTAATTCCAACAAATATGAAATAGAAAGTATAGTAGGAGTACTAACATTACAAAGTCAAGCTTTGAAAAATCATAGAGAGTATGTGAATGGCTGCTTATCTATCTAATAACCTCCTAACTCCTGTCCTAATATATCCATTGTGAAACATATTTTCTTTGCATGCACTTTTTTCTCCCCTAGGAACCCAGTTCCATAAGTATTCAGGATAGTCAGTGCTCACTTAGTATGTACAAGTGATTCTTTAAATCCTCCTCTACAGCTTCTGTCTACAGAGACAGTTTCTATCGATACAGTCTCTGTTTACAGAAAGCTATCTAAAAAGATTCTCAATTGTTTTACTACCAAATGTTTAAACTCTTCTCTGAATACAGCTTTTCATTTGGTTGCTGTTATTTTCTGCATTGCTCGTTGTACAAGTGTGCTGGTGTAGAGTTACTTTGCTTCACAGTGGCTGGAATGGAGCTGAGTTTGGATTTGTCCTGAACATAGGGTTGATAGAAAATAGGTGGAGTTTTGTTGTTGCTGAGCAGGGCTTACACAGAGCCAAGGCCTTTTCTTCTGTTCGCACTGCCATGCTGGTGAGGTTTTCGGGGTGCCTGGGAATTTGGGAGGAGACACAGATAACCCTAACTAAACAAAATGACATCAAGCCATATGAAGGGGAGAAAGAAGGAAAAAGAATAATCAGAATGATTATGTTTGTCTTTGCAAGTCACCACTGCATGTAATCGGACCCTGCTTTCCTGGAGATGGCTGAACACTTGCCTGCCCATGGGAAGCAGTGAATTAATTCCATGTTTTCCTTTCTTTGCATGCACATCTTCTTCTTTCCCCATTAAACAGTCTTGAAATTTTGAACTCACAAGTGTTCTTAGTTTTTCAATTCTCTCCCCAGTCCTGCTGTTGGGGGAGTGAATGAATGGCTGTGGGGACTTGGTTGCTGACTGGGTTCAAACGAAAATAAGAGGATAGTTCCATTCTTCCTTAAGAATCAGGTCTCTGGCAAAAATCAAGGAATATAGGGACTGATTAATTTTGGGTTGTAAGAAAAAACATAGCAGCAGGTTTTCTTCTCAGTACTGCATAGCAATTAAGACTGCAAAACAGAACTGGCAATACCTAGCATGGCAATTCCTTCTAAGACACTTTTGAGGCAGTTCATCAAAATTCTTTCAGCTTTTCTCAACTGCTTTATCTTACCTCTTGATTAACTTCCAAGCTGAGCTATGTTACACCTAGAATCTGGGGAAGAAGCAAGTGAAAAAAATCCTACATTTAAGAGTAGGAAACTTGTTCATAGGAAACCTAAATTCTCCTCCTGCGGGAGGATAGCTTCTCCAGAACCAAGAACAGAGCTTTGCTAGAGGAGCTTCCCATGATCACTTTAGTCAATTGATTTGGAAGTTCTTGTACATTCTGTTGGGACCAGGAAACTAGATTTGTTTCACAAGCCAGTATCTTAATTATAGTTTCTGTATTAAACATGATGTGCATATATGTGCACGCAAGCACACATATAAACATAGGTACATGTGCATGCATGCTGTACCATGATTGGTTTCATAAATGAGAAAAAAAAATAACAATCCCAAACATCTGTAGGGATTCATCTGTTTCAGTGTACAGCTATATAAAATCAAAAGGTGTAGAGATGTATAAAATAAAGCCATATTAAAAGTGCCTAGTTCTTTCTTTAAGAATATCAAGATACTTGAAGTGCAGTTGTGAGCTATAGTGACTTGCTTCCCAGAATCTAAATGGCAAGGAATTGTTTAAACACATGGTAACACCGCAGCCGGGATGTGGCTAAAATGCTATTCTTCCCATAACTCTGGAAAGAGCAGTACTGGAGCTGGTGCAAATGTGCCTGTGCTACCACACACATCAGAACTCAAGGGCCTCTGGCTGAAAGAAATAGCATCATATTGTGACATTGTACTCTTTTTATATTTACAACTTTAAGAGGAAGCTTCTGATTTTATTTTTCAATGTTGCCTGTGGCAGTAAGCTTGGAAAACATAGTTGTATCCACCAGCCAAATAGCTGCAGACCGCAAGAGATTTCAAAGTCAGTTATGGAAACCATATCCCGGAGCATTCCTTGCTTTTAAATAATAGTCTCTTAGCTGAACATTTTACCTTATTTCTGCAGTTATATTCCAGTGTCCACATTATTTCCATTTTATTTTATGTGTCCATACTCATGATAATCAGTTAAAGACTCAGCTAAAAACCCTTAGGAAAAACATGGTAGTTTGATGTGCATATACACATTGAGCTATCCATTCTAGGCAGTGTGGCTGGACAGCAGGAATATCCTCTTGAGCTGGGATACCTCTCAGGGTTGCTCTTTGGGTCAGACAGAACTTCTAGTAATGGCAGATCTTTGGATGAGCCAAATTTGAACTGCTCTTGAATTGCTGCTGCATTGCACACCAGGTAACTGTCCTTGAGCAAAAACACTAAAGGTCTGAATTTCTGTAACTGACACTTAAAAACACTTATCCAAAGCAGAGATATCCCTTGCCTCCATTTCTTCCATTACATATAAACCATTGTCCATGTCTGAGACTAAGATAGAACTAGCCACACCTAAGCTCCATCTGGAGTTTAGAAATTGACAGAGTCCACTCTGAATCTCACAACTCTACAGGAGTGTGCCCTTTACACTTTCTTGTCTACAGTCTCTACATCAATCATTCTAGCTCAATTCTAATCCAATTTTCCTGTGTATGTTTCTTCCATGCAGTAATAAAGTGAACCTTTGCCAAACTGCACTTTGACATAATATTAAAATGGCTTTTGCTAATACCTTTGATGGTGATCCTTTAAGCAATCTAAATCATTCATTCCTGACAAACTGGCATAGTCAGCAGGATCCTAAATCAGGATTAATGACAAGAACTAGGGGAGCAGAGGTAACACAGGTATGTAAATCTGAATTTCAATGGATTGTATTTTCACTTGATAAATCTTCTTTTAAAACTCAGAGTCAGAGCCCATTACCTACCTCACTACACTCCTGCAGTCCACAATAAACTCCTTCATGTCTCCCCAACAGGGCTACAAAATTGCCTTTCATTCACCAACATTTTTTTTTAGTGGAAATATTTTAACTGAATGTCTTTCTGTAGAACTTAGAGTCAGTATGCTCTCACTCTAAAAAATAATCCATATTTGACAAATGCAGACTCAGAAATACAAATTACCATTTAAAAAAGTTAAAAAGAAATTATTAGAAAAGCTAAAGTAATAGATAACACCCTTACTTTATTTTAATGAAGAACTTCACTTGCTAATATCCTGAAAAAGATATAGCATTGAATGAAACAGGAGTTCAGCATCAAACTACAACCTCAGGTCTGAAGTGTGTGAAGTTTATTAAGATATTATAGTTGTACAAGAGCCTGGAAAAAGAAATATTTTAATACTTACTGAAGTGGCCTGAAGACACATCTATGTAATAGATGAAGTTTATGGATTATTAACTGAATAGAAGGTGAAAATAAATATGAATTCCAGCACCTGTGCACTTTAGATCTTTTATTGCCGAACAATACACATACTATACCAAAAATGTCAGCTTAAACTTTAAAATGGTAGTTTTATTTGTTGCTAGATTGAGGACTTTTTGACTTCTGTTCTGTTAATCCTAAGTTATTACTCTTGAAAACTAATATGACTCAAATATCTTCCAACTATATGTATAGATTGAACTCAAAGTGTATGAGGCAGATTATTTATAGTACTATAATAACAGAGCTGATATTGATATTAATATTGCTTCAAGTTTTACCTAAGTAGCTGAGTATGAAGAAAGAAAGGAGGACTTTGTACATATTTATCAGCTAACATTCTAAGAGCTTTTACTTTCTGCCTTAATGTATTTTTCAATTTTAAAATTATCTTCTGATGCAAAACTTTCCATATTTACATAAATATTTTCATATTTACATCAATTATTGGATGAATGATTGATATTATATAATCTGATAATTAATTTAATATTTTCTGAGGTTTATCCATTAATCAGCTCTTTATACAAGTAACATGTTATATCTTTGTGTCATGACTGATATTACAATACAAGGAGAAAACCAGAAGTGCAAAAAAGTAATTACAGTTAAAGCAAAAGCAGCTATTGAAGATAACCTGGAATTTTAACCAAACTCTGATGCAGAAAAAGGAAATATGAAAAGAAATGTTGGACCAAAATTACTTGCCATTTATTATTTTACTTCAAATTTTCTTTTCAAATCAGTACAAACTCATGTGAACCCAAAAGTTTAAGGTCATTTAAGCACCGCAGTACATCAGACAATTTGAATATTGCATCTTATCCATTATGTCATCACCACTCAGCTTTCAAAAGCACATATTGATTTAGCATATATATGGATGTTTACATCTTCTAAATATGTTCACCTCATGAGACAAAAAATGGTCTTTTGCCAGAGAAAGTAGGACAGGTGGTGGGTAGTAGGAACTTCCATCTATGTAATTTTTTTATGCAAATATAAAAAAAAATTATCTAAAAAAAATTTTAATGAATAATTATTTTAAAGTGCAGGAAAGCAGGAATGTTGAATAAACATTTTTTGCACCCTATTTGTAGTAATTATTCACAATGTCCTCTGAAGTTCTATTTACTGATGTTCCTATGCTGTGCATTTAAACCAAACTACTGTGTAATATTATATGGCTCATTGAACTGAACTTTGGAAAATTTTCCACCAAATTGGCAAATACATACTGTGAAACACCTCCTGACCTAACCTGTCAAGAGTCTGCTCTGTATGGGAAGTTGAGGGAACACTCGATGTCACTGCCTGTGTCATTGAAGCTGTTGAAAAGCACCAGTCCCAAGACAGAGCCCTGGGAAGCACCACTCACTGCCGGCCCCAACAGCTGTGTCCCTCCGGCTAATTTTTTATCCACTGATTAGTCCACCCTTCGAAGCCTTCTTTCCAATTTGGAGATAAGGATGACCTGTGGGACTGTGTCAAAACCCATAGAGAAATTTAGGTAGGTTATATTGGTTAGACTTCCCTTGATGACCATGCAGCATCCTTTGGGGTCAATTTCCAGAATCCTATGAAGTAGTTTTTACCATTTGCATAGAAGAATACAAACACAGTTAACTTGAAAGGAAATGCAGTATTTTGAACTTAATAGATTTTCAGTTTGTTGCAGTTTGCAACTTGCAGAAAGTATTACAAAAGAACATAAACCTGTAATCTCTTAATTGTTTCCTGTGGTTCAGATGACTGTGCAGGGAGTTTCCCACAACAAAATTATTTAAAATCTTTGTAGATAACCAGTATCTCTAATACCTTTGAGATAGAAAGTAAAAAGGATCCAGAATAGAATGCAACATGAATATAAACAAAAGAGTTTTATCCATCAACTCCAAAACTCCAAAATAATGGCTTCATAGGAAAACTTTTTCTTTTTTTAACTGGAATAAAAATACCTGTTACATCAGAGGTGGTTGGAGACTTAGAATATTGAACCTCTTGCTGTTGTTGAGCATATCCCGATTCACTACTTGTGAGAGTGGGATTTTTACACTCTGTCTGCCATATATTAAGTTGTTGGTCACTCCTAAAGACAGAGATCTCAATTGAATTTGGCAGGAAATCATTCTGCAGGTAGACAGACATCCCTAGCAGAGAGTTATCATCAAGGTTTTCCAAGATCTTAACAGAAAAAGATGTATATAGATTGGGGAAAAAGAGAAGGAACCTAGGTCTTGGTAAAAGGGAAGAGTACACCCAGGATGAATGGTACTTGAACAGGGTTATATTTTACTGCAGGAGACCAGTTGGTTCCTTAGATGAAATCAAGTTCAGCAATGACTTTCTTAATCAATATATATCTGACCCAAAGAGAATATAATAGATGTAGTTTTGTTTGTCTTCTGACTGACATCTTAAGCCCAGTCTTAAAAACTCCACAGAACTGGATAGAAAGCAGTATAGAATATTACATTTCTTCCACTGTTATGAAACATTGCATGAAAACAATGTCAGGCTATGCTAAAACTGGAAAGACATCTTCAGCTTGGAAATTACTTCCTTCTTTCAGAGTAAATTTTAATATTTAAATTTTAATATAGGCTAAGCATTTAATTATGTAAAACCATCGCAGACTATGTTGCTTTCCTTTGTGTTTCAGGAAAAGCATATACTCTTTAGTTTATATTCGTAGTCAACCTAACAATACCTATTTGGATCTTTTTTTTAAATTGACGACTGTTTTTCTGTTTTTCTATTAAATATCATCAAATAACTTCTACTAGTAACATCTCTTCTCTGAAGTTAATGGAATGCACAAGAGAATTTATCTTCATATTATAGTATCATTTTCCACAATGCTCATTGATATATCGGAAAGCAGTTTAATTACTATTCTATCTTCGATAGAGCTTGAAAAAATGGCTTTGATATTCATATCACAAACATAGCTATGTATTTGAGTCTCAGTTTCATTATCTCCTTCTGCTTTTTTTCCACAGATTTGTTTTGTTTTGTTTTTTTCTTTGTTTGTAGCTTGGGTTTTTTAGAAAACACTATATTGCAGGGGACAAAAGAGAAGCCCCGTATTGACACTACAGAAAATAATCAAGTTGGTCTATGAGTTCATCATGACATACTTTTGATGCCTTATGACTAGATTTCTAAAGAAAAAGGTTTTGTTTAAGAAGGGTTCATGAGTTATGATTGGATCCTTTTTCCATATTTTACTTTGAAGTAACCACCATTTCTTTTTACTAATTAATAGGTCACAAATTCATAGATTTTGGAATTAAAATACATAATTGTAAACATTTAATCTATTCATTTTGCAATATAAAACATATCTTAATTTTAGCTACTTCAATCTCTATTGAGGGAAGGGTCATTGCTGGGATTTTAAGCAATTGCAATCTTGTGCATAGAATGAAATTAAATTTAATAGCTTACGTGGTTGGAAACTTGATTAGCTGTTTTGAAAGAAATAACTAGAAGGCATCTGGTATATCTAGGAGTAGAAAGATATATGATGTTGACAGACAAAAAGGAACTTCCTTTTGGGTTTTGTTAGTTGAGGATAAGGCCTCAGGATAATTTAATCTGCTGAATCAGAGTATTGTTCAGAAAAACACCAGTCTAATTTGATTTTCAGTACTGTAAAGAGCCTGTATTACCTGCAGTGATTAAACTGATTATTTCACAATGAAATTCATAAATACTATTGTTGAGAAATAAAATTGCTCCATGACATGAAGGCATGTTGTGCTGAAAGTCAATAATGTGAACAACTTCACTGTTAAATGAAGGTTTAAAAAAAGCTCATGAAGGATCATCTTGTAAAGAGCTGTGTGACATAAATGAGGTTTGTTTTGTAAATGAGTGGATTCTTGGGAAGAGGCAAAGCCAGAAATTTGCTTTCCTATGCACTGAAATTCAGCTCAATTATTTTATTGAATCGATGGTTTTGCTGTTGGGTTTTTTTTCCTTTGTCACTAGAATATAGGGGTATTTAAAGGGTTCTTTGGTAGCGTACATGGTTTCCAAGATACTTAAAAAAATTATCCATTCACATTGTAATTGCAGCATACAGCTCATTTTAACGTAAGTTGCACTATGATATCTTTATAAAAAGTAAATTGCTTGTCATTATTTCCACATAGTAATAGAATCTACAGTCACTTTTCTGTTCTGTGATTCTTCTCTCCTTCCAGAACAGATGTGGATAACAATTGTGTATGTTACTCAAATATCTTAATATTACTGAAAGAATTAAAATTGAATGGATCTGCATTATCGAATTATTTATATCTGCAGTGCCTCATATTGCCATAGAAGTTAAGGCTTACAGAAAAACTGTGTTCTGTAAGCTTTTCCATCAAAAATTAAAATTCCAGAAGTTATTTCAAGAATGCTTCTTAAGCAAGAATTTCTTTTTCCAAAATAGATGGATATGGTCTCTTAATTTTCCAAAACACTGGCTACCAGTTCTAAGTAAGCTGGTGAAAAATTTCAAATATCATGACAACTCTAAAAACATAATATGCTGGTGAAGAAACTGGGTCATTAATTCAAAATGTCTTACACTCCTGTTTTCTGACCTAATACTGAAAAAAGAGAAGCTAAGGAATATCTTGATATGGTCAGAATGCCTTTCTAATCAGAGTGCAGTAAAAAATCTCAGAGCAAGGTCTTTTTCTTCTGGTGTATAATATGAAAGACCTAGGGTTATCTTTGCAAGTGAGAGTACTACAAGTTTTTGGTTTTTTCGTTTTTTTTTTCTAATTACATATTGAATCACCAATATTATACACATAGAAAAAGAGTCATCTAGGTTGAAAAGTCCTTCCTGAGATGATCTAGTCCAAGCCCCCTCCTCAAGCAGTAACAACTAGAACAAGCTGATGATCATTCTGCCATTGGCAAAAATTCCTTACTTTTATGTAGAAGGAAACAGCAACAAGAAAGACAAGATAGTTTTTCAAAATACAAATCCTGATTTAACTATGCAGAATGCAATCTTTGTTTTGGTTGGAAAATATTATTTGCACAGACAATTTTAATTTATGCAATTAACGAAAGAGGAACTTCCTTTCCAGAAATATAGATATCCTTGTGTGAACAACTGTATTTATTCTGGAAATGTCCACCCTGTTGTCCTAGTTGAACAGATGTGTGGCATTTAGGAGGCAGGCAGAAAACAAGAGAATGTTTTAAATTCATTGCCTTTCTTGAATATGAAGAGCTACACAATCAATTAACAGAACTGGAAGAACAGAAATGAGGACTAAAAGGAATGCTTAAAGAACAGAGCAAGTCTTATGCCAAGATCCACCTTCTGACATTTAAAACATGTTCTACATGACGTGTGGAAAGCCAATGTCTGGGTAAATATTTTGGGTGGTTCTAAGCAGTACTCCAAATAACTATGTCTAAAGTACTGCAAGACAAGAATTTAAATTTAAAGGAGCTCACAGTAACCTTCACAGATAGGACAATACAAATGAATTTTGTATTTTTAATTCTGGTGTGTTTTCTTTTGTACTGTTCTTCACTTTGTTTTGTCTCTTTAACATCACAAGGAACATCTATGTTTTTTATTTTTCCTTTTGTCAGACTGTGTGTGTATCAGCATGAAATATTTCACAGATCTCCTTCACCATACAGCAGTTCATAGAAGCCACTGTTCTTTGGGCTTTAAACTACAGGTATGCTCAGTATACCTTCTAGTAGAAATAGATTGACAGCCATAATTTAATATGTCAATTTAAGCATGTCAAAAATCCAGCATATGTCAAAAAGTCCATTTTGCCTTCTTTGACTTGATTAATCAAAAAAAGTAAGGGTTAAATAGTTCAACAAAAACAAAAAAAAAGAACTTGCATAAAATCTTGTGAAATTTTAGGAATGCAATAGTTTCTAAAAATATGAATATGCATGTGATGATCAACAAAGATCTTTACTAGTGTCTGGGAAGAATTCTAAAATCACTGTTGTAATGATAATGTTCCCTTTTAGGGACTACACTCTTTTCTCTGAATTTCATCTTTTCAAAATATTATTGAGTTCATTTCACCTTTTTTTTTTACCTCTAGAGGAGTGTATTTTATTCTGTAAACTATAAAACTGCCCAGGGTTCTGCTACTTCAGATGTTTATAACTTCTATTGTGGTGTTTCACAATTTGTAAAAGTTAATCCTTTTATCATTTTGATAAAGTGCTGAAGACTTCAGATGGAATAAAATAAATACGGGAAGTCTGAAGATAAACAGGTTGATAACTTCTGCCTAGGAAAAATACATATAGCAACATGTTCTGGTGTTACTTAAAACAACAAACAAAAAATGACCAACCAAATAAGAACCACAAAGACAAACAAACAAACAAAAACAAACAAACCCAGCCCTGACTTTCTTTTTCTGGTTTAATTATGTTTTTCTTTTGTAAATTTTCATCATGTCTTGTAACATGATTAACTTTTCCAGTCTTCACAAAGTTATGCTATATATGATGGAGTGCTACTGGAAAACACTATCAAAACTTCCATGAGAGGCAAGGAAATACTTAGAAAAAAAATCTCACTCACAAGTGTTGCATTTAGCTGGTTTGAGTATTTTTTTTGGTATTGCTGTAGTTGTTTTTTCTAACGTAGACAGAATATGAATCAATTACTGTTTCAATTTGTCACTGTTCGTAAGAACAGAGGTCACGTCAACCAAGATGCATTGAACAGGTAATACCCACACAAGGCACATATTATAAAACCAATGAACTTACCTTCATAATTTCATAATTGCCACTTTTCTACTTCTCCCTTGGCTCTCATCTCCTTGCAGCCACCTCTCCCTGCACCTCACCTCTCCACTGCTGCTCTGCCTCTGAAGCTCAGCAAGGATGGCTGTGACCTTTAACTCCCCAAATCAGGATTTATCATGACCCCATACCTCTAAGTCTTCCATACAATATCACTTTCCCAGGCAGCTCTACTTGAGCTACTTCTGTGTGGCCTGAGAAAACTCACTGATGGTCCACAACTATTACCTGAATTCACAGCAGATCCCTCATGAGACTAAATCTCTCTCAGCTGCAAGCATACACTGCACTGGGAAGAAAGGCCTGGACATGGATCTACAGACAGTGTAAATGCATTTGCATGCACTAGCTTGAGGATTGCCTGTTTCAAGTACTGTTACAATCCTGACTGGCTTTTTTTTTTTTTTTTTTTTTTAATTCTTGGTGCCAGTCCATCCTCTCAAGAGGAAACAATCTTGATGTCTGCAGAAAGAAACTTCTATTTCATAAGTTACATGGCTGCGTTTTTCAGAGAAGAAAAAGAAGAAAAAAACCTACAAAACACTGCTAATACAAAGTTAATTTATTGGTAGCAAGTAGCTGAAGGTAAATCTCCTTGTGATTATGCAAAACACAGTCTGAATTAACACCTTATTGATTAGTTGAAAAAAAGAAAGCTGGCAAAAATAATACAAGGTTCCCTGCAATAATTTAAAAAGTAAATCAAAGTAATCTTCAGATTTCCATTCCTTCCCTTTGGGGACTGTCAGAGAGTTTTTTAGCTGCCCATAACCTCATGTTGACTATACATTTTCTTCCCTACATAAGTCAGTCAGCAGTCTGTCAAAGCTCCTGAAGCACCACGTGTGCAAATGTGTCAACCTTTCTCCCCTAATGTTATAGTTCCATATACTGAGCTAATCATCATTTTACCTTATGATCAATAAATACAAATAAATACTTCTGAGCATCAATTAGTGTATGCTTTTGCAGGCAGCTACTTTAGGATTAAAAGAATCACTCCTTAAATGCATACGCATTTATCCCTCAACAGTAAAGGGTGACTATAATGATAGTCTCAGTGCCTGACTCAGATGTCTGTGTGCTTTTTAAGCACCTGGAATTAAGAGGTGGATCCCATTTAAATTCCTAAAGAGTTTTCTGAGCTAAAACCAGATCTATGAAATGAAAAACTCCAACATCTAATGTGGCTAATTTAATTCAGTTTCCAGGTAAAGTTGCCTCATATCTGGTTAGTAACCACAGAATAGATCTGCCATTTTTGAACCAGTGGCTTATCATAGAATTGTAGGATTGTTTAAATTGGAAATGACCTTAAAAAAATCTGGTCCAACCCCCCTGCCATGAGCAGGAACATCTTCAACTAGAAATTTGCATTTCTTTAGCAATAATAGTAATTTAAGTAGTCTTTCTGCCTCTGTGGAGTGGCTGTTTGTAGATGTTAGGACAGTAGAAGAAATTATTAAAAAAAAAAAAAGCATAAATACTAGTTTAAATAGATGTTCAAAGCATCTGTAAGACAAAACAGTGCTCGACCTAGAAACCTGAAGTAATATGACAAGTTAGAGATGTAGTCTTTGTAACTGATGTTTCACATTAACAGATACAAATTTCAGGAATGTAGTCAGGTATCTCTATGAACTCTAAACTGGAATCTAAAACTATTGCTTCTTTTTTTGTAGTCCCATAGTTATTTATTTATTTTTTCCCTCCTATAAAATTAATAGTTTACAAGAACTCAAATTCAACCTAGAAAAGACGAGTTCTCTCCAATGATTACAAGGAAGTTTTTGAAGTATAGAAATCTTCATTGTTTTCATCTATAAAACTTTTTGTCATACTTACCAAAGTTCAAATGTACACAAAAACTTCAGTATGGGACTTTTTTTCCTCTCTTTCTTTTTTATTTATTTATTTATTTGAATGTTATTTTCTCATATGGCATACTGGCACATACTAAACTAACAGAAACACACTTTACAAAACACATTTAATTGGCATAACTTTCATACAAGTTTCATTTCATTGTTAGCAATTGTTACAATTAAGCCATACATCAGAAGCTTATGTACTTAAGTTCAAGTGTTTTTTAATTGTATTAGAAGGATAATATTATAGATATATTTTAATGGGTCTAGATGTTTTTCTTCATTAAAATGCATTTTAAACTAAATTCATTCTCATCCAAGGACTTTGAAGGGTTAGTATACATTGTACAATGTTTATTCTCATTTCAACTACTTTAGTAAGCATTGATGTTTAAATATAAAAAGAGAGAATTTATATAGCTTATTTTTCTCCTCTTTCTTTCTCTCTTTATGCATATTATAATTGTCTTACACTTGTTTCTCATTAAAAAACAAACAAACAAACAAACAAAACCCCCAAAAAAAACCTGCACACAAATTGAATTCAGTAACATTAGAGATGAACTTCAATTCAGAATCGCTAAGGACTGTGTTTTCATTATATGCCAAAAGATCAAATTAAACTCCGTACTAGCTCACAGATCTCTTAAGCAAGCACAATCCTTATTGCATGACAATTAAAAGAAATGGAGACATGCATTAACTTTAAATACCACTTGTATTTCAAGTCCATATATACTAAAAATGGAGGTATAATTTTTCCTATCTGATGTAATGTACTTGGCTTTGTAAATGCAACAACTGTACCATTTGAAAAAAAATAATTCTTTATTTCTTCAGTATTTTCCAGAACAATGTATGTATAGCATAACCCTGGAAATTCCCTAGATGGATGAAAATCACAGTAGTGTACAGGATATAAAGGTTAAAAATTATGTATCTTGTGGTAGCCTTCATTCTTTATCAATGGTCTCAATGGCCTCGATCAGAAATTAAAATATTTCTGAATATGCAAAAAAATCCCAAAACCCAAACCAAACCCAAAAGCTAGTATGAGCAGATTAGTTGTGATACAAATAAAGGGACTTTTAAAAATAGTCACTTCCTGGACAAAGCAAAATAGAATTATCTGTCCTTGACAGTAAATTCAGAGGTGGAAAATATGACCAGGAACATAGAAGTAGACATAAAAATGACACCTGTCAATACTATCAGAGACTTTATTACCATCCAACCTCTGCAAATAGAAAAAGCATTAAATAATAGAAAAAGTGAGAGAGAGGGAGTGTAGGCAGGGGAACAGGAAAAGCAAGAACTGCAGTTCTGTGACTAGCTCAGTTGTTTGGAGCATGTTGGAAGCAACACCAAAGATGTAGGTTTAACCCTTGTATGGGTCATTCAGTTAAGAGTTGGACATAATCCTTCAGGATCCCTTCCAGCTCAGAATACTCTGCAAAATTTGTCAGCTTAATTACATGCCCTTTCTTAAAGTGTTGGTTAAGAAGTATAGGGTTGTTGAACTAATATTCTAGTAACAGTTTTTCTGTCTCCCACTGTTTACTCCTTGGTGGCTCACTGTGGTGTAGTGTACTGCACTTTGCGAATACAGGAAGAAGAAGGATGACTTTTTGAGAGTGCTTTTACTTTACACTGCAACTAGAAAATACATGAAATCCTTATTTCTTCTGACATTTCTCTCTCTTCACAACCTAAGCATAATGGCTTCTAACACTATCAAGATTTATTTTAATGAGATGAAAAATTGTTTATTAGATGGAAAAATTAGTTTCCATCACTACCACAAATAAAAACCCATCTTCACTTCCAACACCTCCCAAACCCCACCACACCCCATTATCACTTCAATACCTTTCTAATTTTTCCTTTAATGATACTTAAGTCTTTACTGATTGTACATTAATTTACATTATTTTATGTATTTTGCTGTGAAAAATCCCAAATCACAGCTGTAAAGGTTGCTCATAGTGAGAGCCAGAGACCTGTTCAACTTTTATCTCCTCCTAAGCAGAGTTTTTCTGCTATCTTTCTGGTAATGGTTCTTCTATCTTGCCCCCTTCCATCCTTTTCCAGTGCTGTAGACCTTCAAAATCCCTGTCCAGATGACATCAGAAGCTGATAGGTTTTGACAGAGAGCATCCCCAAGATTATCCAGTGCAGACTTTGCTTTTTCACTCATCAGTATAAGAAAGAAGAGTACAAAGGTATGTAGAAGACAGACCTGGCATAATTCACATGAAGACTATCCAATTCTTAAGGACTCTGTGATTGCATGCAGCCTACCAATCCCAAACAAGATATGAATTGATGATATTCAACAGTCAAGAATTAAAAGAAGAGGAAAAGGTTTCTTCTTTCTTTCTTTTGACTGTAATGTTCTGTTTTGTTTTACTTTGCAATATTACCCTTTTTTAAAAATATTTTTTGCTCCTGGACTATACCTATTATGCAACAAAAATACTGCCTTATTTTCCATTAAAAATTACTATTGCAGAAGACTAGAGGACTGGCTGGCTGGCTCAAATCAACCAGTTGAGAAATGGCAGGGAACAGGGCAAGCTCTATATAGGTGGAATGGTGCAGGCCCTCCCCCTGCATCCTGGAGCCTTGTATTGCGCTATGAAACACATGAGCATTTGAAAAGTCAGTGCCAGCCCCCACTGCAATGAGGGTGGTTGGCTGCCTCGGCCAGCTGGGAATGTTCTGGCTCTGCGTAAAATGCAGGCACGAGACTTTAGTTCTGAAATTAGCATAAACTTGTATGTAGTAGACTAGAACAGAGCAGGGCCACATATCATGCTCCACTACCTTAGATTTAAAACCCCCAGAAATCATGCTGAATCTCAGGGTGATTATCTTCCTCTCTTTCTCTTTCTCTTTCTCTTTCTCTTTCTCTTTCTCTTTCTCTTTCTCTTTCTCTTTCTCTTTCTCTTTCTCTTTCTCTTTCTCTTTCTCTTTCTCTTTCTCTTTCTCTCTTTCTCTTTCTCTTTCTCTTTGTTGTGGTTTGACCAGGAAGTGAGTTTCTGGGAAAGTTGTGGTCAAACTAATCAGTGGCCAGATTTGAAACTGACACCTGGTGTGGCCACCGGGGACCTGGATACGCCACTGAGAACACACAGGGGTTAAAAGCAGAAGATTCCCAGAGGGACTCTCTCTTTTGAGTCCGGTGGTCGGTGAGTTGAATCTGACCTCTCCCCTGCCCAGCTGCGTCTAGGAGGGCAAGGCCATGCGGCCTGTGGGAAGGGAGGCCAGAGCCCTGCAAGGGGCAGGGGTAGAGGAGACCTGGGATGTTTTGGGCAGCCCCCCCCGTGAGAGAGTGATAGAGACTGTGCTGGCTTGAAATTTGATATCTTATGCTGGCACCATGGCCAGGAGAAGAAGAAGAAGGAGAAGAAGAGGGGGGGTTGGGGCGGGGGCAAGGTGCCCAGCCGCAGGCAGACCGCAGCTGAGATTTTAATCTCATTGTTTTAATGCCGTTGGTACTGAGATAATGGAAGCTGTAAAAAACACCGATCCTCCCTATCTGAGAATTGAGAGGGGACGGGGGAGGGGCAGATGAGAAGAAGGCTTGACTGAGTGAAGAAATACCAGCAGATGAGAAGTGCCCTAGATGGAGGAGATGATTGGAGTGGCTTTGGCTGGACTTTCCTTTTACATGGCCACAGGACGGAACCAAATCTTCCTGTAATGTAGAGATTGCACCTTGGGGGAGGCGGTTGGCCAGAAGCCAGGAGTGACAAAGCCATTGTGAGAAGAAGTAGAGGGAACAGAGACTGATGGGAAGGGTGTGGTGGAGCCCTCTGCCTCCAGTGAAGGATCTCTGTTCCTGAGATCCCCAGGCCCCAGGAGAGTAAATATGGGGGGGACAGATGTCCCAAATGGTGAGAGGCTGCCACTTCTTGGAACTGGGCGAGGCATTCTTCAAAGGACCTGAGAAGCAGTTTGGATCCATGGACAGTGGTGAGAGCACTGGATATGGAAGGAAGATAGTCACCATGGCAGATTCTCTTTGGGCAGCTGCCATGTGTGAAATGGAAGCACAGGAGGTTCCAACTGTGTTTCCTGGGAGGCCCATGGTGCAAGAGGGAGACTCCTCTCTCCTGGAACTGGGGGGAGGTTGTGTGAAGGATGGTATTGGACTGAGAATTCAGTGTTAGAGGGGATTGAGTGTTAGAGGGGTGGGGGGAGGAGGAGGAGGAGATATTCCATTGTGGATTGCTGTGTGTGGGTTTTTTTCCTTTCTTTCCCTTTTGTCTCTTACGTTGTAGATTAATAAATTGTTGTGTTTTTCCCTCCATTCCCAAGTTGGAGCCTGCTTTGTTCTGTTTCCGGGTCACATCTCACAGTAACCGTTTTGGAAATATACCTTTCATGGGGGCCCTGGCATTGTGCAAGGGTCAAACCATGACACTCTTCTACTTCCTTTTTCTTCTTCATGTCTTCTTCTCCTCAAATTATATTGACCAAGGAAAAAAAACAGTCATTGCCTTGTCGTCAAGTGCCTTTTTGTGCCTGGAGACAAGTTAAAGTTTTCTAAGGTAAACTTTGTTAATGATTTAGTCCCTTGAGCTGTAAACCTTGCAAAAATGTTGGTTTTGAACCTCTAGAGAATTTTGTAGTTTCTCCTGATTACTGACCAGGATAAATCCAACTGCTGTTCTCAAAGGCTGCTGGGTAGATTTGGGTATTACAGCTCCAGAAAAATCCTCTGTAGTCATATTCATATTGATCCAAACACAACATTTTTCCCCTTTATTTTAAATGCCATGATAGCAAATAAACAGAAATTACTTACTCTATACTATACTAACAAACAAATACACTACAATATACTAGTAATCAAAAAGGGAAAAATACATACACACTTATCTATAGTATTACATTGCTGCACACACTGATAGATTTTGGTGTGGCCAACAAATTCCCAGGCAACACATACGCATTTAGTTTGGATGTCCCTGTGCTCATGCTCAGATCTTACTGTCTTTGGGCTGACACTGAGGTAATCTTCAGCAAATTTAACCAGTCACTGAATATAGTTCACTAGTTAAATGCATGGTTATCATTGTGTTTTATAGAAATAAATTTGAAACAGTAATTTCGTTTTTACAAAAACACACATGAAGGCAAATGAAATAGTCTAAAGAAATTAGGTCAACCTAGCAGTTAAAAAACCTAAACATATATAATCAGTCTTGAGGTGGAGATAATGTAGATAAAGCAAAGAGGATAAAACAAAGTGTGGTACATACTACCATCTAGTAAGTAGACAAATTTCTCTCTGAAAGACTATGATGCAACAGAACTATGAATAATGATTCACTTTCTTGAATTGCAAAAGTTATTTTATTAATACTGAAGAAAGGAGTATTTTCATTATCTAAATAAGAAAACAAACACGTATATCCCTATTAAAGGATAGGGAATTGCAAGGTTGAAATTTGTATAACTGCTGAGCATTTACCTCCGTGGATACAGCATGTTTGTCTGAATTGCCAGTGACTGCAAATGACACATTTCTATAACTTCATTTTAGTTTGGATTGGAGGAAACACATTAACTGACAGATAATGAAAATGTCACATCAAATTCTTCACATGCTCAAGTTCATTTCTATATAATGCCATTAATTTGTAGTGAGATATATTTCAGGAAATTCATTATCAGTTTATTTCTAGTATGGAAATTAGGATTACTCAAGTGTTATATCTGCAAAAGTTTTATTTTCAATCTTAATTGTTGTCTAATCTTAAGAATACTAATGAATGTATAACAAGGCTTTAGTAGTAATATGGCCAACTTGATAATGCATAATTCAATCGGGAAAATACATCATTCCATAGGCAACATAATCATCCATGAACTTCTGTTAATTGATAAAGCATTCCCAAAGGAAACTCCCCAGATATGAAAAAAAAAATAAAATTCTGAGTTAGTGCAATCAGGGGAATGCATCCTCCTCACTATCTTACAGAGATAAATAATTGCATTTTTTGCAACAGACGAGAAAGTGTTAAACAAAATAAGAGGTATATAGCTAATATCTTAAAATTGTTATTATTCCACAGAAATAAAAAAAACCCCACCTTTTTGCAGATTATGAAAGAACAACACTAGATTTAAATTTCTTGTTTCTTGTAAGAAAAAACATACTATTATTATGTTTTTAGAGTATGCACTGTAAAAACAGTGGTTTTGGATTTTTGAATTGATTTATATTTTACTACTAACCATTCAACTACTAACTGACTTCACTGCTGAAAAAAACCCAAAAAAACCCAAAAAAACAAAAAAAAAAAAAAAAAATTGCAGCCAAAAAAAAAGAAAATTAATAACTCACAAATTAAGGAAAACATTGATTAAATATAGCACATAGTATAAATTCAGGTCTGGGAATGTGCTACCTCTAGTATAGAACTAGACACCAGATATTTCTGATAAAGGGAGATTTCTGATACAAGGAATTGCTTGCATCAGAAATATCAGGGTAAACAGGACTAAGGCAGTTATCATTCCCCTGTACTTGACATTGTTGAAGTTGCACCTCAAGTCCTGTGTTCAGTTTTGGGCCCCTTGATGCATGAAAAATTTTGAAACACTGAAACATGTCCAGAGAAGAGCATCAAAGCTCGCAAAGGGTCTGGAACAGAAGTCATATAGGAGTGGTGGAAGAGCTGGGGATGTTCAGCCTGAAGAAGGGAAGGCTTAGGGGAAACCGTATTCCTCCATAAAAGAAAGTTGCAGTGAGAAGATGGTTGGTATCTTCACTTAAGTAAATAACAAGACAAGAGAAAATGGCCTCAAGCTGTGCCAGGGGAGGTTCAGATTAGATATCACAAAAACTTTCTTCATCAAATGGGATGTCATGCATTAGAACAGGCTGCCCATGGAAGTAATGGGGGCCTCAAGCAAAGAGATACTTAGAAGACTTGTAGATGTGATGCTTAGAGACATGGTTTAGTGATGGACTTGGCAGCGTTTTCCTGATCAAATTGACCCTAAGGGTATTTTCCAACTCAAATGATGCTATTCTTTGATTTCTGTGGAGTGGATGCAAAAACAGAACCACCAATTATGTTATATATATACATATATTATATTTAGACTATATGTCACCAATTAGTGACATATAATCTAATTTTTTTTTTTTGATATGTAGGATGTGTCTATTTGGTGGATAGTGATTCCAAAACCCATATTTCTGTTCTGCAAGACATGTTCTTCACATATACCAGTCAGGCTCTCAGTGTCTCCAAATCCAGTTCAGACCAGCATCATGGATCCAGGTAAGCAGGATTCTCATTGACTGGTTTATTGGTTTAAACATTGACTGGATGCCAGGCACCCACCAAATCCTCTCCATCCCTCATCTCCACAGCTGGACAGAGGAGAGAAAATATAACAAAGAGTTCATGAGTTGATATAAGGACAGAGAGATCACTCACCAAATACCATAATGGGAAAGCCAGATTCAAACTGGAGATATTAATTGAATTTATTGCTAAAAAATCGGGGCTGGATAATAAGAAGTAATACAGGACCTTAAAAATACCTGTCCCCACCCCTCCCTCCTTCCCAGTTCTGCCTCCTTTACCCCTGCAGCACAGGGAGACAGTGAATGATGGTTATGGTCAGTTCATCACACACTGTTCCTACTGCTGCTTAGGGAAAGGGGTCCTCCCCCTGCTCCAACATGGGGTCCCTCCCACAGGAGACAGCTCTCCATGAACTTCTCCAGTGTGAGTCCATCTCATGGACAACAGTTCTTCATAAACTGTTGCAACAGGGGTCACTCTTCCACAGGGTACAGTCCTTCAGGAGCAGCGTGCTCCAGCATGGGTCCCCCTCAGGGTCACAAGTCCTACCAGGAAACATGTTCCAATGTGGGCTTCGCTTTCCACAGGCCCCTGACAGGAGTTTACTCCAGCACAGGCATCCCATGGATTCACAGCATCTTCTCAGTCATCCACCTGTGGGTCTTCTCCATGGATGGATCTCTGCATCCCTATGGTCCTTCCTTACTCCAGATTACTTTCTTAGTCAAGAAGAGTTAAAAATACTATCTTTAAGCTATATGTGCTAATGTTCTTTAAATTAGTTTTCTAGACCTGAACTGTCTTTTAAAATTATTAACACCATCCAGTTTGGCTTTTGCCATTTCTTATGAATTCTTCTGGGGAACATGTGCAGATAAGATACAGTAAAGAATGATTTAATTTTATTCTGATCAATGCAGAAGTAAAATAATGTTGGCATCATTTTGAAAGTGAGTGTCATAAGCTTAACCACGCATAAATATTCAACAACAAAACAAAAAAAATCAAGCTAAATCAAATCAAACAAATAACTAAATAGCACAAAAAAGAAGAAAAACCCAAAAACCTTTGTTGACTCTTAATATTGACTTTAGAGAATATTCTGGTAGAATTATCCTCCCTTTTGCAAGATAAAACTACTCTTCATACTCAATAGTGCTTGTTCAGAAACTTTAGGCTGTGATAAGGTTCTTAAAAATGACACTTATGATACAGAGTATAAGAGAAAAAAATATTCTTTAACCCCACTTGGTATAACACATTGGTGGTATTCCCAGATGTGAGCTGTTGTTTCTACTTTTGTGGCTACATACTTTTTTATGCACAGTACCATTAACAAGGATATCATCAGGAATATATAGTGTGTACACAGGTGTGCACCCAGTCATCCGAAGACATTTTTCAAACAGTATAAACTATAGTTTGACATTTGATACAGTTAAGCAAATTTCACTGTGTGATATTTTATCCTCCGGAATGACCTTGCTTGCAGGAAGGGTTATATTAGCTTTTTGAAATCTGGATATCTATCCTATTGACTTGCTGGAAATAGAAATGACAGTAAAAGAATCCAAGGGCAAAATACATAAGGAAGGGACAAACAATGAACAAAATGCACCTGTTGAGACATCTCATTTTTATGTCTCACACCTTTTAAAATTATTGCATATTTCTATGAGTTCTTACTGATAGTTAAGCATTACAGAATGGAAGTGTACATAAGGATACAAAATAAATATCAGCAGAGCTGGGCATTTATTCTTATTTATATCACTTTTATGTACACAAACAGGAATTACTAATTCTTGTCCTTTTGTATGTGACCTGCAATATAAGGACATTACAAAGGTGCTGCCTCCAAAATGAATTTTAGTTGCAAGATTAAACAAAGATAGATTCGCTGTATCATTCTCTTTTTAAAATCACAGTATTCATAGGAAGATTTGTATCCTGTTTGGAAAGTCAAACTGAAACAGAAGCTTTTTAATATGAGTTAAGACTGTTTTTAATTGGAAACTGAAATTAACTATTTGTGGGATTTGAGTTAATGTTTGCTTCATATTAAAACAGAAAGTAACAAAATGTCTAAATATTGACTATTTGTAAACTGTTCCAAATTAATTATGAAATGTGTAATGGTATGTTATTCTCTGCCTTTTTTTTCAATGTATGGTGTAAGTCCTCACACACAAAAAAGGAAATATCAAAGATAGGGAAATCACTGTTATTTCCAGACAAGATACTGAAGGGTCTGTCAGTTCCTTAGAACTGTAATGATTTTCCCACTAAATACAATATTACAAATCTTTAACACTTAAATTTCAAAAATTTTTTGTGAAATAGATAAACTGGTTTAAAAGGATCACTCAAATTAAATTCATACAGATTAATAGGGAAACATCATCTTCCATTACAGTGTGACTAATAGGTAGCTGCTGAACAACATACAAGTGGTTTGTATTTCAGCAAATTTGGGGGTTTTTATTTTCAATATTTTTTATTTTCTTTCATTTCTCTCCTTCCTTGCAATCATAATACTAAAAGATAGCTCCATTTTAAGGAGGAAAATAAGCTACAAACTCTGTGGTAAGTAACGATGTATCTTCAAATTCTTAACACAGTTTAGGCTCACTAATGAGTGAAGAAATTATTTTGTTTTGGTGTGTACAAACACCCTCAGAGATCTTCTATACCTCCTTGATTCAAGTACTGTATTGATGTCTTTGTTTGATAGATGTATTATTGATGCACTAATGACTTTTGGAAGATTGGTCATATTCTTGCTACTCACTACACATAAAGGTAGCCCAAACAACCATTTCTGAAAAGCAATAAACCTAAAATGCAAAATCCTAAAGACAAATGGAATAGTTATAATTATTTATAAACACCTCACAAGTAATGAGACTAATTCTGTATAGGAGCCTCCCAGAAAGCTCAATAAAGCAAGCTGAATTATTTATGCCTGTTATATCATCAAAAGTGCCTGGCTTTTGAATATATACTTATTGTGCTCCTAATAAACAAGCTGAAGCAAGGTTTTCATTAGCAAACCATTGTACTCTTTCATGTTGTGCACATGCTATATTATACATGATGAGGTACTGAAGAATTCAGAAAATACTTTAGATGTTCTTTTTCTGGGAAAAAAGTAGAAGGATGCAATCCACCTGAATTCTCCTGACGGCAGAAACATCAAAGGTATGAAATAAAATTCTGATAGCCATGACCCTGCTTTTAGTGGTGTATATTTTTCAGTCAGAATGTAAAGCACTGGGGTCAGCTAGCAAATACCCTACAGGTTTGCTACTGTAGATGAAATTGTAAACATCATTATCTTTTCAAAGGAGTTCAAATATGGCAATCATTAACTTTGCACACTCAGCACTGCATGTTAATCTGACAAGATCAATATGTTGCCTCAAAATTGCAGTGCTTTTACTGCTTATTTTGAGGAAAATAAATCTCACAAATATATTAACACTTCTAGAGTGTGCAATGAATAAATGTAATTAAAGTTAACAGTAAATATTTTCTACATCTTAGTAATTTAGTACAGAAACAATCAATTTTATATTCATAATGCAATATACATATCTAGAGTTCATGGAAATGAAAATAAAGGTGTAAGTTAAAGAGGTGCAATTAGGTATACCATAGAGACACATGATAAAATTTTCTGACATTTACATTCGGAAGTGCTTGTATGGTGTACAGTGGTCTCCCAGCAGAATCCTGACACAAGTTTCACAACAGTACAGGTGAGTTTACAAGTTATACAGAGACTTAGAAATTTCCTCAAGGACTTCAGTATGCCTTGTAATCTTTTATTCATGCATGTAAAGCAAGGAAGGAAACAGACATCTGAGTTGTACACATAAGCCATTTGAATATTTACTATTATTGAAAATTAATCTACTTCTAAAAACCAAATGGACTTTGGTAGGTTATTATTAATATACCACACACTAAAATTCTAAATGTGTATCACATTTATCCTGAATTCTGTATCAAAATTTCATGAATGAGAATGTAATTGCTTAACCTAAACCAGGGACTTTTTCAGAAAATTCAAAACAATGTTGGAGTAAATGAATACAGAAATTAAGAGATTTTTTTAAAATTTAAACTAAGTAGAAAACAATGCTAAATAATACAAAATAATTTTGTTATTCCTGGCAGCTTTTCTGATAATTTATCTTTGTATTTCCATTCCTAAATAGCTTGATTTTTGACTCATTAAAGCTGAGTTAGTCCTTTCCTGCTTTGTTTTTCACTCATGACTATTTATACCAAGATCAATAAATTCCATTTACTGAGACTCTCAGTATCAGAGTACCAAGGTTATAAAAGACATATTTTGAAATTGCAACTCATATTTCTTTTCATCCAGCCTTATTCACATATAAGAGCTAATTCCTGATCTGCTATTGACCTTGAGACAGATACGATTAACGCTTGTACAAACAGTTCTCCTACACAAATAGTAAAAATTAGACAAAGATGTATATTATTAATTACATTCTTTCAGTTAAAAACGTGGGAAAAATTGCAGATGAAGAGAACTTATTCTTTCTGTTTTCCAGCCACTTTACTGTCACAGTAAAATCAAAAGCTGTTAGAATAAACAAATTAAGTCCACATTTATGAGGGTGCAGAAACAGTTAATTAGATGACGAAATACATACTACTTAGAAATGTTCAGAACTACTCTGACATAATATTTTGAGCTCTTAGATTCAGCTGAAGGCCAGAATTCTAGCTGAAGTGTCTGGTTTATGATATTTATTATCCTCATATCCAATACTTTAAAGAAAATAAAACAAATGTTGCACTAATGCTAGAAAACTGAAAAATTCATTTCCTTTCTTTGACACTGCAGTATTTGATACTATACAGTTAAATAATCATAGGAATATTGGTGGTTCAAGGGGAAAACTAGAAATCTATACTGTAGAATTGTAGAACAGTTTGGGTTGGAAGAGTCCTATAAAGGATATCTAGTCCAACTGCTGCTTCAGTGAGCAAGGATATCTTTAGCTAGATCAGGTTGCTCAGAGTCCTCACTGTCTAACCTTGAATGTTTCCAGGGATAGAGGAAGAGTGGCTGGAAAATGGCCCAGCAGAAAAGGACCTGGGATTGCTGGCTGACACAGCTGAACATGACCCAGTGTGTGCCCAGATGGCCAAAGAGGCCCAATGGCATCCTGGCCTGTATCAACAATAGTGTGGCCAGCAGGACAGGGGCAGGGATTGTCCCTCAGTACTCAGCACTGGTGAGGCCACACCTTGAATCCTGTGTCCAATCTGAGCCCCTCACTGCAAGAAAGACATTGAGGTACTGAAGTGTGTCCAGAGAAAGGCAATTAAACCAATGAAGGGGCTGGAGCACAGATATGGTGAGTAGTGGCTGAGGGACCTGGGCTTGTTTAACCTGAAGAAAAGGAGGCTCAAGGGAGATGTTGCTGCTTTCTACAACGATCTAGAAAGAAGATGGTAGTGAGGAGGAGGTCAGCTTCTTCTCCTAGGCAACCAGCAACAGGACAAGAGGAAATGGCCTCAAATGTACCAGAGGAGGTTCAGGCTGGATATCAGAAAGAATTTCTTCACAGAAAGGGTTTTCAAGTATTGGAACAGGCTGCCCAATGAAGTGGTGGAATCACCATCCCTGGAAGTATTCAAGAAATATGTGTTTCTTTACAAGGTGATCTTCAGTCACAGATTGAATTTAACGATCTTGGAGGTCTTTTCCAACCTTTATGATTCTATCTGCCACTTCTCTGGGAAACTTGTTCCAGTGTTTCACCACACTCATCACAAAATATTTGTTCCCTATGTCTAGTGTAAACCTGCTCTCCTATAGGGTAAACATTACCCTTGTGCTGTCACTACAGGTCGTACTAAAGTCTTTCTCCCCATCATTCTCACAAACTCACTTTAAGTAGGAAAGGCTGCAATAAGATGCCCCCAGAGTCTTCTCTTCTCCAAGGTGAACAAATGCAACTCTCTCAGCCTTTCCTCAGAGAAGTGTTACAGCCCTCTAACTCTTTTCATAGTCCTGGTCTGGACCTACTCCCACATGTCAATGCCCTTCCTGTGGTGAGGACTCAAGGGTGGGATGCAGTACTCCAAATGGGGTCTCTCCAGAGCAGAGGATGGTTGGTTCATTAGTTTAGAGGCTTTAAAAAAACAAATAAAATTACATGCAGTAAAATGGTGATGAACTTTCATGCTTCACAATCTGGAATCACAGGGAATGTTTATTAAACATGACTAGCATCACCTATGCCTTAAGAAAAAAAAAAAGCAAATAAGTGGTATCTTTGTAGGGAACAGATTGCTTTTATGGAATGTAGCGTAATTAGGTACAAATCAAAAACATGTGACTAAGCATCTCAAAATATACAAGAAGCCTTTCAGATGTACTGGGGTTCATTTTGAACCAGATTTTATATCTTTATTATCTAATTATTATATTTTTTAATCTTTAGTGTCTAGTCTAAGTTAATTTTCTCTCTACAGTTTGTGAAGAAAAGTCAGAACCCGGAAATAAAGTTCATCCTGATTATGTCTGACATTTTACTTAGGAAGAGACAAATCACTATTGACAACAAGCTTAAATTAGATACTATCTGTTGGATGACCAATGTTAAATTAGATTAATCTCTTTTTTAGTCTGTGATGGCTCAATGAGGAAGAGGCAAGAGTAAAACACTGATTTACTGTTTCTAATTAAACAATTCATTTCTATATATGAGTCAGAATAGATCTTCCATTTGCCTAACAACAATAACATAAAAAAAGAAGAAAAATGAAAAGAACAAAAAACCCCCTGCTCTAAGTCACCTATTGAAACAGCAGATGAATGTGTTTTCAGGATCAAAATTAGAGTGCCTACATTCCTTTTTCCTTCTGGTTCTGATAACGAATTTATTAATCCCTTACCGAATTCCACCCTTTTCCTTAAAACATTTATCAGATGAAGCTATTTAAGCTATTGTTCATTAGTTTCAAACTAACTTAAATCCCATTATCATCCTTTGGGCATCAATTTCTTCTTAGAGTTCCAAGAAGAGTTTTATAACCTAGCAATGGCTAAGGGCATCCAATTTACTTTTATGTCTTAATGCATTTCAAAAACTTCTAGTGTTAACATTACAAAGAGAAAGTTGAACATGGAAAGACAGAAAGGGAAAAAAAAAAGAAATTTGTCAAATAAGAGGCAAGGATCTTTTATGTTGAAAAGTTCAAGGATGTTTACAAAAGTGATTTTGCCTGTGTCCATTTCTTCCCTACTGTCAGGCTGGCAATTTGACTTCAGATGTGTCATTGTCATTTTTCAGCACAGAAAATCTAACAGAGGAAGGACAATAAAAAGGGGAAAGAAAAAGAGAGGTCAAGAAAATTCAAGGAAACTAGATTTTTTTGTATCTTGGACAAGTTTTAAACATGCTTTTATAACAGGTGATATGCAGAGGTCCATTAAATGGACTTGCCCTTTGAATAATTGAAGCTCAATGAACAAAATGTACATCTCACTTTTATTCTAAAGTGATATTTTCAGAGAAGTAATAAATAATTTCTCTCCCTCATAAAGGGAACATATGGCAACAAAAGCCTTCAAAGTTTCACATATAATGCACATATATTTTACATGTCTTGCTTTACATAGTTTCATATGAATTGGCAACTTTTCTTTGGTATAGTGGAGGTTCTTAAACTTGGAATAACAAATTCTAGAATACTTTCATGCAACTCTTACTTTCAAGTAAGGAAACACAGTGAAGATGTGATGTTTTGGGGGTTTTATCTAGACTTTGCACCAGCATAACAGGTAATCTGAATTTGTTTGTTGTTACTCCCAATACTTCCAAGCCATCTAAAAGTCTCTATTAGCAGGTGAGGTAATTATGGCATCCATAATTAACAGAAATAAATGTGACCTAAATGAGATCTATGTTTTTCTGGAGCAGTTACTGTAAAGAATGTGAGATATCTTAAGGAATCTTGCTTAACATTAGGCAACTAAGTTTACGCAAACCAATTAAATGTTCATTTTCAGTGTCATATATTTTCATACTGGAAGATGGACTCTAATTAAAACAATTATTTTCCTTTATGATCAAATAAAAGGTCTTTCAAGGGGACAGTTAAACTCACAAGTTTGGCTTCCAGTCTAGGGGCAAAGCAAATTTAAAAAAAAAAAGCATTTCATGCATTCATGTAAAACACTGAGAACCAAGGTGAAGGGCTTGATAATGGAAATTGCCAGCTGTTAATAGAGATTTGTAAGCCTCATAAATAGTATTCAGTTTCTGACTAAACTTACCTATCACAAAATGTACTAGAAAAGACAAGCATGACAGAAAAGTAAACCAAAATCACTTAGTTATGGCATTGTATTTATATTTCTCAATTCCCGTACGCTTGCTGGTCAAATGACTGAGACTACATATTCACTTCAGCTTGGCTGGTCATCAAAAAATCTCTTTAAAAGTTGTTAATGTCATAGATGTTCAATGGTACATGTTTGAACATACCTTATATTATATTCTGTTTAAAATGTAATTAAATTCTACTTCATTCTCAAAATATTACTTACTAGAAATGAAGATTAAGTTTTCAGAGTACATGAGTTCACACTCAGAAAAATGTTTCCTTTCATTATAAGGCCTCTCCTAGCTATATAAAGTGCAAAAAATTCAGCTTTTACTTTTTTGTCAAGAAGAAATTTACTAATATCTAAAATTTTTTTACAAGCACAAAACTATGCAAAACCAAATAAACATTGAAGTAAAATGCTGATAAAGCAACATGACTCAATCTTTAATTAAGAAAATATATATCAGTATATCTCAGTGATGTGAACCTAGTTTGAGAAACATTTTGCATCAGTTTTACTAAGGACATTTTCCAAAAAAAGTTATTTCATTAATGCTGTGCTAGTATAGGTCATATTCATTAGGTATAAAAATAGAAAAAAATAGATAAAACTACTATAAAGTATCATGGACATTGGTATGAGACCACAAGTGGTTTATCAATTTTGGAGTAGATACTCCTTCCTGTAGTTTCAAGGTCTCTGCTGAAAATAATTACATGTGCATATATATATTTTTTATATTGCTATACTCTCAAAGTAAATACATGCTGTCTCAGTTGTTATAAATATGCAGAATATATAATCAATTTTCATTTAAAATTCTGGGTGTTACATTTTAATCTTACTTCTTCAGAGAGGAAATACAGCGAATTGTATTTATAGCCCTGGTTCCAGAAACATATTTAAACTGTGAATTTCTCAATATATCTCTGAACTGATAATTCAGTTTATTTCTTATCATGCTTTTTATTATAGATAGTCTATTTTAAAAGATTTTAAACATTAAGATAAATCTTTACTGAGCTCAAACGTAACAGTTTTTTAAATCTTGTAAATAAATATTTTGTTAGTACAAGTGACTTTAGTTTTTGGACAAAGGGTCAAAAATACACAGAATGTAATATTTTAGAATGGAATATTTTGAAATATAAACTTTATTAATTTAATTTGTACATGGTATAATATTGCCTCAGTCATATTTTGTTCTGTAGATAGATCTGCTTAGAAAGTAAACACTATATCATTTCACAAAACTAATATGAGGGACACAAATATCTAAGGAATTCACTTCAGCAAAACCAGCAAAGGCCACTAGACACAAAATTAATTTAGTGACACTGAGAAGAGCAAGAAAGAGCACTATAAGAGGAAACCAGACAGTGATATTGGAGCTCACTGACTTCAGGTTTAAGTGAGATTCTTCTCATTTAGCTGTTAATATATTCTACACAGGCATCTGCCTCTAGGCTGTCTTCCTCATTGTGTGGGTTTTGCATGGTTTGGTTTTTGGTAGCAGTGGTGACTTCTGTGAGAAGCTGCTGGAAGCTTCCACCATGTCCAGCAGAGCCAATCCCTGATGGCTCTGAAGATGGATGTGCCACAGGCCAAGGCTGGGCCTCTTCAAGATTGTAGTAATGCTTTTGTAATAACATATTTAAGAAGAAAATCAAAACAAGGGAAGTTACAAAGATTTAATTCCAGCTAGAGAAGAGGAGGAGGTGAGAACATCTGAGGGGAATATAGAGACACCAAGGTCAGTGGAGGAGGAGGGTAGGAGGTGCTCCAGGAACTGGAGCCAAGATTCCTCTGCAGGCTGTGGTGAGACTGTGGTGAAGCAGCTGTGCCCCTGCAGCCCATGGGGATCCACAGAGGATGCAGAGATCCAGCCACAGCCCATGGGGGAGGTGCCCACTCCAGAGGGGGTGGATGCCTGGAGGAGGCTGTGATCCTGTGGGGACCCAGTGGAGAGAGAGAGAGAGCCCTGCTTCCAGGCTGGAGCAGCCTGTCCTTGGAGAACTGCACCCCATGGAAGAGTGACCCACACCACAGCAGTTTTGGGAGGACTGTCTGCCTGTGGGAGGGACTGACACTGCAGCAGTGTTGGGAAGACTCTGCTTGTGAGAGAGGACCCAAGCTGGGGAGAGCAGGACAGGGCAGGGTGGAGAGGAAGTGGCGGAAGTGGGGAGGGAGGGAGGGAGGGAGGGAGGGAGGGAGGGAGGGAGGGAGGAAGGAAGGAAGGAAGGAAGTGGCGGAAGGAAGGAAGTGGAGGAAGGAAGGAAGTGGCGGAAGGAAGGAAGTGGCGGAAGGAAGTGGCGGAAGGAAGTGGCGGAAGGAAGGAAGGAAGTGGCGGAAGGAAGGAAGTGGCGGAAGGAAGGAAGTGGCGGAAGTGGCGGAAGGAAGTGGCGGAAGGAAGTGGCGGAAGGAAGTGGCGGAAGGAAGGAAGGAAGGAAGTGGCGGAAGGAAGTGGCGGAAGGAAGTGGCGGAAGTGGCGGAAGTGGCGGAAGTGGCGGAAGTGGCGGAAGTGGCGGAAGGAAGGAAGGAAGGAAGGAAGGAAGGAAGGAAGGAAGGAAGGAAGTGGCGGAAGGAAGTGGCGGAAGGAAGTGGCGGAAGGAAGTGGCGGAAGGAAGTGGCGGAAGGAAGTGGCGGAAGTGGCGGAAGTGGCGGAAGTGGCGGAAGTGGCGGAAGTGGCGGAAGGAAGTGGCGGAAGGAAGGAAGTGGCGGAAGTGGCGGAAGTGGCGGAAGTGGCAGAAGTGGCGGAAGTGGCGGAAGTGGCGGAAGGAAGGAAGGAAGGAAGGAAGGAAGGAAGGAAGGAAGGAAGGAAGGAAGGAAGGAAGGAAGGAAGTGGCGGAAGGAAGGAAGGAAGTGGCGGAAGGAAGGAAGGAAGTGGCGGAAGGAAGGAAGGAAGTGGCGGAAGGAAGGAAGTGGCGGAAGGAAGGAAGTGGCGGAAGGAAGTGGCGGAAGGAAGTGGCGGAAGGAAGTGGCGGAAGGAAGTGGCGGAAGGAAGGAAGTGGCGGAAGGAAGGAAGTGGCGGAAGGAAGGAAGTGGCGGAAGGAAGGAAGTGGCGGAAGGAAGTGGCGGAAGGAAGTGGCGGAAGGAAGGAAGGAAGGAAGGAAGTGGCGGAAGGAAGGAAGTGGCGGAAGGAAGGAAGTGGCGGAAGGAAGGAAGGAAGGAAGGAAGGAAGGAAGGAAGGAAGGAAGGAAGGAAGGAAGGAAGGAAGGAAGGAAGGAAGGAAGGAAGGAAGGAAGGAAGGAAGGAAGGAAGGAAGGAAGGAAGGAAGGAAGGAAGGAAGGAAGGAAGGAAGGAAGGAAGGAAGGAAGGGAGGGAGGGAGGGAGGGAGGAAGGACCTTTAAGTCATGTCAGTAAAAATGTTGTAAGACATGAATTTAATAAATATTGTGTTAATTTGAAGTCAATAAGGTATGAAAACAAGAAAATCTTTGCCAACAGGAAAGGAATCTGATAATTAAGTAACATAGCAATGAAAGACAATTCTGAAGAAAATGGTACAATAAGAAGTAATTCATTTAAATGCAATTTGAGAAATATAACATGCTATTGAGAAATATAACATGCTATATAACATGCTAGAATAGCTACCTAAAGATATAAATTACAAGAATTATATATCCCTAAGTGTTAGGATAGTCTATTTTGATATTTTTGTGCCAATAAAACTTCACTGGTGTGAAAAGAATTGAAACCAATGAATGGTGATAAACAACAAAGCTGAAACCTTGCTTTAAACCCACCTTCACAGAAAGCCTTTCAGACAGATGAGTACTAATCCAAGTGAATCACTGCCATCTATTTAATGCTTCCAAAGATCAAGGTTTGTTTTAGAAATCTGCACAGTATTTGAACTGGAGAGCTACAGGTGACCAATGGCACTTTAATTAGTTCAGGCTCTGGATCAATCAGTGATTTGCTGGTGCCTGACAGTTCGCATGCTTTTGACATTATTGATCTTTGTCCATTCATTAATCTTCTTTCCTTCTAAATTGTTTGGATTCCTTAATTCTTTGTATTTTCTCTGTCATCATTCTAATTGCATGCATGCGAGTCATTGCAATAGATCTTCATCTGTTTCATTTGTTCTTTTCCATGACATTCAGTAAATTTTCTTATTAAAATTTTATTTTAAAGATTATTTATGTGTGGCATTGAGTTATATTTGTTGATCAGAGATAAAATCTTTGTTCAAACATTCACTGTGACTGCTACATTTCTGAAGGGATGCAAAAAATCCTTTTCTAACAGCTGGTGCTGGAGAACGCTATTAAATGATGCCTTAGTTTAGTAAAAAGATCACTTTATGAAGGATAACTAGATATTGAGTTTGAAATACAGCCCAAAAGTAAAATTTCTTCAGCAAATCCTGATTCTTCTTTGCTATTTTTGAAATTTGAGTGATCAGAAACTATCCACCTGTTCTACAGATCAGTGTTTGGCCACCTCTTGCCTCTCATTAGGGAGCATTCAGTACACGTGGCCACTGTTATGAAGGAAGTATTATGTGAATGTGAGAAAACTGTGGAAACAATTAGTTTAATATTATTTGGAAGAAGACCAGCTAATACTTATTGCTGAAGTCAGAATACCTATTATCTATGCTCAAAAAGAAGTAAAAAATCTAATGCCTATTAAAAAACTTCATAAACTAGTTAAAAACCCCAGCTGCAATAATCCTTACAGTTTACATAATAATCTGAGATGACAATGCTAATCTGAGATTAGCACTTTATTGTTATGAAGGAGAAAAATTATCAGTATTGATGATGGAAAAAGAGTATCACCTATGACAGTAGGTCCCAGATCCAAAAGAGCATTGCTTTAATGTTGCCTTAAGGTTATTCTGATATCACACTTCTTTTTCTTGCTGCGTATAGTTTTCCTATCTGTTCTCTTCTGCTATAAATGATTACATGCTCAACCTGTATAAATAATGACCCAAAGATGGCAAAACCTTTCATTTGTATCAGAATCAGACAGTGCTATTAATAATGAGCCTCATTAGGCTACACTCAAGCTTGCCTTAGCTACAAATTTAAGTCACTAAATATAAGTCACTGAAAAAACAAAGAAAATAATTATGACCTTTTCAGTTCTTTCCAGCATGACTCTCATCTCTGCTTTTATTTTTAAAAGAGATGGGGAAGGATTTATGACATTTAAAATAAATATTGAAGTAAATTTAAAAGGGTTGAACAAACCATTTTATAGCTGGGATGGTGGAAAAAATACAGACAAAAGATGGAAATACAGATATCTACTTTCAGTTTTAATTTGAAAGGATTTTCAGGCAAGAGCACCAGTCTTTTCACTTGTTTATAATCCTTGAGTTTGTTTGCGTGTATATAGATATATACACACACAAACACACCCATATTTGAAATATTATTATAAATACTAATGCTTACCCTGATAAGCTTGAATGCTGAGGGAAAGGCAAATCAGATTCTTTTGACTCTTTTTAAAACTGTTATGTCAAATTCAATAACAGTGTTAGGCTTCTAATATTCTAGTGAAAACCTTAAATATTTATTGTCAGTTCTTTATGTAAGCCACATTTGCTTCTTGCTTTTATTTAAAACATAGAGAAAGAAAGAGAAAAAAAAAATCATCATACACGTCTGTTGCTTTATTATAAAAATTTAGTGGGCTATATTTCATGCACAAAACAATAGGCACCACGTTGTAATAAAGTTTAAACTTTAAAGTTTGCATATGTACTGGACTGTTTTTCTTTCAAAGGTAACAAATTTAATTTGTTAAATTATCTATTGCACTAGAGAGAATAAAATTTCACAGATCTTGAATGACAGCAGAATTTTCAAAATAAACTACATATCTTTTGAGAGTATACATTGTCCTGGTGGGCCAAGGCAATATATGCTATCTTTTATCTGAAGTCAAAAAGATTGATTTTATTCTAAACATTCTCCATTTAAAAAAAATAGAAATATCTTTAAAGCTGAAGAGGGAACCAAGGGGAATATTTTCTCAACACAGAATAAATCTGGATCCTTTTTTGCTTTTAATAATGTCAGCATGTCCTCAAAATGTCTTTTTGGAAAAACCTGTTAGTTCAGCGAGAATAATTTACTAGTCCATTTTTATCAAGACATGACAAAGTATTATGACCACTGTGAATAAAAACACAGTTAGACATTAAATTAATGAGACTGGCATGAGATCTGCTTCCAACTCACCATTTTCAAATTTACTTTGTAGTCTCCTTTAAGATGATGCAGGATTGTATCTATTAAAGCAGCATGCCACAAATATTCTGAGGGGGAAAAAGAGTTCTGATGCTATTAGGTAATATGAATAATCTAATTAGTTCATTTTTTGCTGCAAACTTACAAATATATTTTTCTCCTTTTAATTATCTTCATCTTTTTATGAGAACTTTGGATCTAAAATGGTGACTATTTTAACAAGTGGAACACTGATATACTGTAAACCTGCATGAAGCATTACAAATAAAACAATCCTAAGATGAGGAAAATAATTAATCAAACTGAATTTTCTTTTTAAGACTTGCCATATTATTCACTTCTCTCATGCAGAAGAGAACTCCACTCTGATATCCTGATATAAAACTAATTTATGTTTAGCAACGTGGGGGAATTGAGCTGCACAAAAAAACCACAAAAAATGTTCATAGCACAAGCATATCTCCTAATGTATTCCTATTTTTTTCAATTATGAATGCTTCTATGTCCATCCTTTAGTGAGGAATTCTTCAAGTATTGTATGAATGAATAAAAACAAACATAAAAATATTCTGCATCATTATGCCGACAACATCCTGTTGAAATTAGCATTTTTGGTATAGAATAGTCAACAAATAGAGGAAAATTGATCTATTTTAAATCTAACACTGTCAATTTGTATGGGACGATTAGATCAAAAAAATCTAAGAGGGACATGCAGTAGTCTAACTCTCCAGACTTAACAACATTAAAAACACCTAGCTTTGATTTTGGACAAGGTTAAAGACACTAATGGCTAAGGTTAAAGAAACTGATATCTTTGTGGGTTGGGGTGCTCATGTTTTTCTTCTATCGTCATCCAATCATAAGTTTATATAAAATATATCAAATCCATCTAAAACCAAATTTTTTATTTTAAATTAATGTAGGGATGGCTAGACATTGAAAAAAATATCTCAAGACAAAGAGATAAGTAATGGATTTTGCAGTTTTCATGTTTTTACACACTTCATTTCATTAATGTCCATTAACAAAATAGCTTCTTAAAAGTTGTGAATGGAATTTCTCTCTATTAATATGTTTCTTATTGATACAATAAGTCAATAGTGTTATTCTCATATGGCACACACCCACTAAGTCTTTGTGCTTTCATATAGTCAATAAACAAAGCCCTCATCAACAGAACGATTGTAGACTTTGGTTATCCTATGTTTGCATTTTTTAGAAACTTTTGATTCTACCATTTCCAACAGTGGGGTTGTATAAACGCAGTAGAAAGAGACAGATAATTATGCTTGAATATTAAGAAAAATGTGACAGCTATTCCTGGGATTTTTTTGTCTCCATCAATAAGAACTTCATACATAGTAAAGTATGTATTACTGCTGCTCATACACAAACTGGCAAACACATTCTTATGTATTCTGAAGAACATATGAAAAAGAAAATGCTCAGTTTATCTCAGAAAGAGCCAGAATATTTTCCTTCAGCACTACCTTTTCTTTAGTATTTCTAGCACTTTTGTGTCCCTTCTGTGTAGTTCCATTTGCTTACTCACTCAGCCTGTCTCACCCTCATTTGCTACACCTTTCACTCTTTAACTATTGCCCTGTTGTTAAAGGAACTGCCTGTGTAATGGGAACTTGGAAAGAAGAATTTACAGCTGCTAAAATTACCTATAGTATTCTTTTTCTGAGAGATAGGTCTCTATCTATGAAAAATATCCTCCAGATTTTAAAGATTTTCATTACTTTTTATGTCATGGTTTTGTAACTAACTTTAAGGTTAGTGAAACACAGAATGGTTTCATTAGAAGGAACTTTAAAGGTCATATGGTTACAGCCCTCCACCATTGGCAGAGACTCCTTCAACTAGACCAGGTTCCTCTGGACTCCATCCTACATGGCCTTGAACTCTTCCAGAGGTGGGACATCCATAACATTACTGGGAAAATTGTTCCAGTGCCTCATCACCCTCCTTTTTTAATTTCTTTCTAAAAAAGTAAAGAATTTCTTTCTAATAACTAATCTAAATCTACCCTCTTTCAGTCTAAAGCCAATCTTTACATATCCTTGCAAAATGTCACTCTCCAGGTTCCCTTTTGGGACTGGAAAGTCATAAAAAAGACACCCTGGAGCCTTCTTTTGTCCAGGATGAGGACCCCCCGCCCCCAGCTCTCAGCCTTTTCTAATAAAAGAGATGCTCCATCTCTCTAATCATCTCTCCTGTTGAATTGCTCCAAGAGGTCAATGTCCTTCTTGTGCTGAGGACCCCGGAGCTAGATGCAGCACTTCAAGTGGGTTCTCCACAAAGTGCAGTAGAGGAGCAAAATCCTCTCCCTGCTGCCCACACTGCTTTTGCTGCAGGTCAGGACACATTTGGCTTTCTGGGCTGAGTGCACATTTCTGGGTCATGTCCAGCCCATATCCACCAGCACCCGCAAATCATCCTTGGCAGGGCTGTTCTCATTTGTTCATCTCCCAGCCCGTATAGTTACATATTGCTGCAGTATTTTGTACTTGGATTTAATAAATTTGGATTCCCGTGGGGCTACTCCTTCAGCCTGTCCCAGTATCTTTAGATGCTTTGTTTTGTAAGAGAATGAAATAACAGAGATCTTGCAGCCATGTCACCACTGCTCGTAAGTGCTGCTCTGAAGTTATTTGGTACAACTGTACACTGATGAGTTGCATCCAATGATGGCAAACCCAGTTATTTTTCTTAAAAGGCTTCATATACTTTGCTTCAGACTCCTGAGTAGGACTTCTTGACAACATGAATACAACATGAATACAAATTAACACTCCAAGTACTGTGTTTTATCAGCTTTTTAATGTACAAGAGGAAGTACTTTTATAATGTCCTGATTCTGAGAATAACTAATTTGATAACTTTCCAAATAAGAACAGTGAAATTTCCCACTGACAAGAAAAACTAGTGAAGTGGGAAATGCATTCATTGTTGGAGAGCAACTTCAGTATGTAGCACACTGTCTCAGATTCATAGCTAGCCTACAGAAGAAAGCAATTCTGCATGTAATCCATACAGAACGTTATGTTGCTGTTTACATTTATTTTTCTGAAAGAAGATAAGGGCTTGTAGTACTAGAAATATGATCAAAACAACTCTATTGCAGTGCCAGCATTTAGAGGGTAAGCAGTTTCATGACAATCAGTTAAAAAAAAATCTTCTGGATCTTGTTCTTAATAACACTGTAAAAGAGAATATAGTTTCTTTTATCCCATGATTTAGGAAATAGAAGAATGTCAGTACTAACCATCATCTCCAGGAGCCAGAACTATTTGAAATACATATACCCAGTTACTTCTTAATAATAATTATCATATTTGAATTATAAATGATTTTAACTAACTTTTATTCTATTTTAAAATGTGCTGTTAACATCTGTAATTCAAAGTTGGTTTGGTTGTTTGTTTTTTTTTAATATGGAATGCACTCCTGTATCAGAAAGATATCTCTCCTCCATTTCCATGGTTTTTTTTACTTTGCAGGCAATAAAAAACTTCCCAGTTTGGAATGCTCAGCATGGGCTGGAGTCTGAAACTGTGTCAACTGAGATCTGAAGCACCTCCTGTTCATGGATGAGACATGCAAATCTCAGTGTATGACAGAAAGATGGGTTCTGGCGAAATCCATCAGGTCTTGCAGTCTAGTTTGTCTGGGAATCAGAGATGTAAATCCTGCCTCAGAATGCACCTCCTCCCCAGTGTGGACACACGGTCACTTCCTGAGAGTTTAACTGCTTTCAAAAAGCAGCCTAAATGCAGTTTCAATTAGCATAAATTCAAAATAATTAAAGTGCAATATGTGCAAAGAGTTTTTTCTCATTAAACCCAAATAAGAAAATAATTTCTTTATTAAATACATTGCTTCATTGCAGAGAGAAGCAACTGTTATTTCTTCATCTATTCACCAGTCATTTGCTGCATCATTTAATTTGGACATGATGGCAAATTCAAATAATAAAAATAAAATAAAACATAATAAAATAAAATAATAAAAATAATAATTAGTAGTAGTGGTAGTAGTAGTAGCAGTAGCAATAGTAGTATTTTTACAATATAAAGCCTATGCACAAATAGCCACATTTAGAGTAAGGGTTCTTCTCTTCAGAATAATTTCTCCACAGTAATGTCCCATTACCTGAAAGAGAATTCTTTTTACTTGACCTCAGTATAGTTGTTCTCAAGGAAATTATCACAAAAATAAGAACAGACTTTGATTTCAGTTTAGTATTTTCTCTCACAAGTAGTTGTTTTATGATTCAATTAAATGAAGTATAAGAGCACTTGTTAGCTCCTGATATTCATGCATATTACAACAAATCTTAATTATGTTTATCCGTTTATTCCTTTTCTGAAAAACGAAGAATAGAAACAAACTTAACTCTTGTTCAGCTATGTCCTTAAGCCCAAGCAGAAGTTCTATATTCTCAGTGACTAATTAGAAATCAAGATGGATTTAGATAAAAGTAGAAGTACAAAGTCAAAGATTAGTGTCAAACCAGATAATCTTTGTTAGGATTTAGCAAAGTAGAATAATGTATTTGATGATTCCCATCAGTTTCTGGCAGGTTTATAAATGAAGCTGTCAGTGGAAGAGGTATTGAATGAGATAAAAATAACAGGAAAAAGCAGTCTGTTTGTAATTTGTGTACTCCAAATTCATAAACTCCTAAAAAGCCAAACCCCAGACTAGAATGAAATTACTATAATTAATAAAGGAGAAATGCAGTGGTTAACCTAAAAATTCAAAGATCAGACCTATGATTGGTAGCAACACTTCAGTGTGTTTGAGGCAATATTTCCACAGAAATTTAGCAGTATAAATGTATTAAAGAGATCTTACATAATGAAGAGAGAGAAGGAGGAGAAAGAAATTTTAGTGCTCAATGCAATATTTCCTCTTTTGCTTCCATGCAACTACATGGTGTCACTGAAATGCACTCTTGTTTCTTAGTCTATAGTGCATAGCTGAAATTGCAAGAACAAAATGTAACACAGATCTCTTTAAAGTTATTAGTTGTGGGTTTTTTGTTTTTGTTTTTTTTTTTTTTTAAATTTTTTTTATTCTTCTTTTTTGGGATTAAAAATTACAATGAACAGCTCAAATTTATTTTTTATACCAAAACAATGCAACCATGATTTTTCAGTTTTTCATCAATAATTTCTACCACAAGAAGATACTTAAAAGCTCACTAATTTTTTAAGATATGAAATTAATTCTCAGGTAAAAGAAGATATTTGTGCTAATTTAATTTCTGATATTCCACTCAAGAAAATTATTATTTTCCTGAATCTTGACAGATGCAATATGTTTACTTCCATGCTTATGTTTCAGAGTTAATAGATTGTTCAACCTTGATTTCTATAAGAACTATTTCTTTTTCCTTAGTTATTTTTTATATAAATTGTCTGATAATAATTTGATATTCCAAATTTTAGAACTGTTTTATATTAACAGAAATTCAAATGTGTTTCTTTGGTTCATTGATTGTTGTCGTGGCATTTAATATGTTAGAACTTTGTAACTTTTAAGTTTACAACAAATGTTTTATTTTATTTTATTTTATTTTATTTTATTTTATTTTATTTTATTTTATTTTATTTTATTTATTTTGGCTTTTTTTCTCTCATAACATGATTAAAATATTAATTTTAGTAAACCATCTAGTGTATGATAGAAAAATTGGCAGATCTACCTGCATTACCAAAATATTCTACTGTGTGACCTACACACAACTGGTGTATTCTTTTGCAGTAATTTTTGGTGGAAATTTGTTTTTTATCCGTCATGAAATATTCTAGTAAAATGAAGAATCTACATTTCCAAAATGTTAGTCTTCTGCAAATTAGACCAGATGTAATTTCTTGCTTTGATTTTTGGAATTCTATCCTTACTGATCTTATTTTCCTGTTTTTCAAGAGGAGTTTGTGGTTTTGTGCAAACATGTTTTCCAATGGATTTTTTTTAAAACAGGTTCTGGCAAGATAGGGAAATAAAAAAAGGGAACTGATAAAATGTCATTATCTGACATTCTTGATCACAAAAAGGGTGATGTCCCACTCGGAGACAATTCAGGCTATCGAATTCATAGAATCTTAGAATCATTTTGATTGGAAATGTCCTCTAGAGGTGTCCAGTTCATACGTGCTTTAAATGGAGCCTAAATCGAAGTTGCAAGCAGCTTCAAAGTTTGATGAAGTTCTCAGGGTCGTAACCAAGAGCCTTGAATCTCTCAAAGGATAACAATTCTATTACCTTTCAAATCAGCCCATTTCAACAATTGACCTCTCACACTGTGAAACAAAGAACTTTCTATCTAACTCAGATCAAAAATAGGAAACAGACCATGCTTATATAAGGTAAATTAACATTGAATAAATAGAGGATGTCATGCATTGCAGAATAAAACCAATCCTTGCCTGGTTAACACATTTGTCCTTTGCCTTAATTATTTTCAAAGACACTGTGATTTAAGTGTACAAGCACTTAAGTGCAGCAGCAAACATTGTTCTGCCACATTTAATTTCATTGTAACGATTAAAAGTTTGAATTTAGGAAACTAACTATTTATGGTAGACAATGAATTTTTAGAGGATTTTAGAATTTATTTTTATTTTTGATATAAATATCAGCAATAACAGGAGAAAAGTAAAACATATTAACTAGTGGCTTAGTAGAATGTGGGAGCTAAAGTACTGACATTAAATGAGATGCAAAATTCCATATTTTTTATGAACATGAACCTACTGCTGGAAAAGTGCAGTCAAGAAATAATTAATAAAGGTATAAAGAGGAAAAACATACTTGTGTCTGTACTTAAAATTATTTGACAGTAGTTTGTGGTAGTACCTATGTCAAGGCAATCATTTGAACTATGCAAGTATTTAAAATCTGAGTGCTTCATGGTTTTCTACTCTTAGACCAGGCATTAACAGTCCATTTGCTCATAGAAATGGACCAAAAGTCAATTTTTTTGTAACTAGAAAAAATATTCAATATTGTTAAGAGTTAAATATATTCAGAGATTCTTCATCAGGGTGTCACCATGTCTAATCTTCTTGTGGATATTTCGTAGTTCCTCTATGCTATGATAAATTTTTGGGCAAAGCAAAGGAGACATGACCCCATGTAACCGGTTAGTGTGGTCGAACAGAGTACAAGAGGAGCTTTTGAAGTTTACTAAACACAAAAGTCCACTATTCCCATATTGCTGTGATAAAGATCCAGAAAGAAATTCACTTTCTTCCCATCTAATTCACTGATCCCATTAAAACAAAATAAAAGTGCATTACTTTAAAATATTTAATTTCTTCTCTTCACTGACAACTTTCTACCTAAATGTCAGATTTCCTAGTAACTTTATCCTTTCAGTGTGAATATATTCACAAGTATTCCTTATTTACACTTCCTCTTCTTTTTACCCCGTCTCCTCACTTTTGCTATTTGTCCATTTTGAAGATACATATTCACCATCATGTATATATTTAGCAGATATATATGTGCATGGGTTTGTTTTGCATGCATACATACCAAAGTGAAGAATATAGGGTTTTCTTGGCTGATGAATCCAAGAGACAAAAGCAGATTCTTTGGACATATAAGTCAGTAATGCCAAGAAACTACAAAACAAATCTATTGAAGTATTGTACCTGCCTTCATCCTGAGACTGGCAGTTTCATTACTGCACAGCTGACAAGTGTTTGATAAGTGGAATAAAACATTAATGTCTAAGAACATGCTAGATGATGAATATTACTGTGGAGCTCTTTATAAAATTTCATCCATTTGCCCAGCTATTGGTCTGGTATCAGATGTAAAACTAGTGAAAAACATTGAACATTTCAAGTATTCTCATTAAGATATTTCAGTATAAAATTGGAGAAAACACAGATGAAGTTTATTTGCATGCACACATTTCTTACTTCCATATAAACATTTACAAATTTGTCAAAGTTGATATACTTGACCCAGTGGTTTTGGATCATTTTAACTGTTGTATGCATTTAAAGTAGATATCATCCAAAGCTAATGATAATGTTCATATTTATATAGATATAGTTTATATTGTTGAGAGCAATATGGCATCTGAGGTACTGAAAGTGAGTGGGAAAAGGCTGTATATCTTTCACACGTCTGTAGTTTTAGCCGGATTTGATTGTACAAGCAATATAACTTTAGCTAGCTGCTAATTACATCCTTATGAATCTTACTAAAGAAAATGTAAATGTCTAACACATTGGCTATGTGCTGATTTTGTATGGCCTGGTTTATGGTGGTGGGAGGGCCACAGGGGTGGCTTTTGTGAGAAGCTGCTGGAAGCTGCCACCTTGTCTGATGGCTCTGAAGATGGATATGCTGTTGGCCAAGGCTGGGCCAATTAGAGATGGTGGTGACACCTATGTGAAAACATATTTAAGAAGAAAATCAAAACAAAATGGTGGTGCAATTTGAATTCCAGCATGAGAAGAGGAGGAAGTGATAAAATGTGAGGGAAACAACAAATCCTTGGGTAATGTACTGACCCATGCCCTCTCTCCCTGTGCTCTCAGTAAGAAGGAGGGAGGGGTTGGGGGGAAAAAAGTGTTTTTAAGGTCTTACTTTACTTTTCATTACTCTCCTCTGATTTTCTTAGCAATAAATTCATTTTGTACCTCTACTTTGAGCCTATTTTGCCCTTAGGGTGTTTTCTCCTGGTCCTTATCTCAACTAATGAACCCTTCATTAAATTTTTTTCTCCTCTGCCCAGCTGTTGCAGGGGAGGGTGAGTGAGTGGCTCTTGTGGGTGCCTGACATTTGGCCAGTGTCAAACTACTACAGACTATAAAAAATAATGTGTTTTGGCCACTGAATTTTGGGAGTGTTAATATTTTTATGTTGAAAGATCAATCTCTAATGATTTTCATTAATTTGATCATAATACCTTACGAGGCTTGTGTAGCCGCAGTGAAGTCCCTGTTGAAATAAATAAAAAGACCCCAAAACTTCCTATCTGAAACATGAAGAGTAAAAAAAAAAAAAAATTCTGATTTTAGAAATTCACATGGTTTGGCCATTTAACAGTTGAAATTAGATAGTTTGTGTTCAAAGGACATAACTGAAGAAATTGTGAACGCAAGTTAAGTATGTGTTAAAGATTATTTGTGGAAGTGAAAGTATATTTTTAAAAGTACCAGTCTGGATGTTTTAATAGGTACGTTTCTTTTGTAAGGGGTTCTGCATATTTACACACAAAGAAAATCATAGCATTTGAATAGTAAGTCCCCTAACTAGATATTTTAAATATCTAATAGAAGACATATTTTTAATGATTTCTGTAAAAATAATACAGTTATATGGAAGATTTTTTTCTTTTAACTTATAATATCAGAATAACATATTACAAAGCAAAAGACCAAAACTGATCTAACCTGTAAGTTCAGTACCTAATGGATGCCTCTGGATTGTGTCCAGTATAATTTCAAATATCTCCAAGGATGACAACTGAGGCACTTGGCTATCACAGAAAAAAATAATTAAATTGTACATATATAATTGGAATACTTGGTATTGCAGCTGGACTTCTCTTATCTTTTCACTTTGCACCTGTGGGAACAGTCTGGATCTCTTTGACATCTAGGCTCTTATTTGGTGGATAAAGACTGTAATTATGCTGGTCTTTAGCCTTTTCCTCAGGCTGAAGAAATTCTGCTCCATAGTTTCTTCTTGAATCTCATGTTCTCTAGCCCCCTAATTATCCTGTTGACTCTTTACTAAATTTGGTCAAATATCTCATTTCTTTCTTAAACTGGGAAACCTAAACTGGATGTAGTACTCTAGATGCAGGGTTATAAATCACAAACAAAGGGTAGCAATCAATTCCTCAACTCATTGTGGTTATGCTGTCACTAATACATCCTTCTGTTTTGTTGGCCTTCATTGCTGCAAGAATCTACTTTTGAATCATGTCCAATTCTTTGTCTGCCAGGATCATTTGGCCTTTCTTAATGCAAAGTTCCTTCCAAGCCTGTTGGTTTTCAGCCTATACTATCATATGAGATTTGGTTTGGTTTGTTTTTTAATTTAAACTTTCTTGAGCTTTCATTCAAGAAAGAACATTCTTCTGGCCTGTCAAGGTTTATCTAAGAAGCCATCTGGTCTTCTAGAACTTCTTTCATTATAAAGAAGATATATTTTTCCTACCTAACAGAGCTGCAGCATGCAGAATGACATTTGGAGCTGCAGAATGACATTCAAAGCTTTCTGTCTGTGTCCATGATAGAGTTTTCATTCCCACTAAAAGCAACAGAGACCTTTACAGAAGAAAGAACCCAAATGTATAAGTGTGAAACTATTATAGACTGGCAGACTTGACAGAGGAGGTAGACGATGTCAGTCCTGTTCTTAGACAAAACCTAGAAACTTTCCTCATGTCTAACTACAACACACACCACTGTCAACAGAAAATAGAAACAGTTGGCAGCAGCATAGAAAAGCATTTCCCAAAGCTACGACTAGCACTTTAAATACATTAACCATGGACAATAATGGACAGCATCTTCAATTTGAACAGACATTTTCTGGGCATTCAAAGAACTCTAAACAAAGATGTTAAATCTACTGAAAAGCTGTGAGGTACAGCAATAAAAGAGAAATACTGATGGAGATAATTTCTGCCCTTAATTATCCATGTATTTTATGAGGTGCATTCTTTCTGTTAGAAAAGGTAAATACTGTGTTTTCTCTTAATAAAAAGGATTAATTTTATAAAAGCCTCACTAATTCTTATATTGTCCACAGTTTAAATTTTATTTGTAAAATCTAACTTGATACAACTAAGTTCATGGTAAATTTATGTCAAAGGCATGTTTACTTAAACACATTTTTGAAGAATTTTTCATGACAGACTTTGCTCTTTGATGTCATCCCTGAAGACCACAGGAGGCACTAGGAAATTTTCTGCTGGATGATGGGTTTTAGAGCAAGCTGGTAACTCTGTTATACCAATTCAAATTGTCTCTGTTTAGCAACAGAAACAGATTTGTTATTCAGTTCTTCAATTATAGTATGTTTTGACTAAGCTACAAGAAGAATAGCTGTTTAATATGGTTTTTAATAAGCAGTCATAAAATTTCTTTTTCATTTGTGGATATTTTCAATAGCCTCTTTATTTTAGAATGTTTCTCAAAGACACATAATTGTGTATCTATTTTAGTGTAATGTCTTCCATTGTTCCTATAGTTCTAATAATTTCTTTATAGAGGTATAATTTGCCTCAATATTTTTGAATCTGAATTTTTTTTTGTTTGTTTTGTTTTGTTTTTGTGGTAGTATATGTCTTTTTTCTAGAATAAGTTACTGTATAAAGCCAGATGTACATCAAAATGGAAATGCCAAACACTGTAAATCTATTTCAAATTGATATGTAAATAAAACCAAATATATACCTCAATATTCTTAAGTATAACTACATGGTAATAGAACCAGCTCAAAAAAATCCAGGAGATTAATCTTTCCACAATATCTAGAATAAATACTTATTTTTAATGTGCAAAAAATTAATCAATGAAGTAGTTGTGACCATGGAGATATATTTTACTTTTCTGTATGACTTGATATGCAATGGTGGGAGAAGAAAATGCTCCTAAGTGAAGAACTGAGACAAAGGAGTAATCTGCAGAAAATTTGAGTCAAGATGACATTTAAGACTATATAGCCCATGAGTAGAAAATGTGATTTTTTTCACAAGCTGATGAAACAGACCTAGATATGGTTGAGCAAAGCATGTGTTTACAATACTGGAGCCCACAGAATCAGAAACAAATGGGGGGAATGGAAAGTCAATGTGCAGTTGCTGAGCTATCACATCACTAGGATTACAAAATGTTGTGGTGGATGGATAAGGGAGCTTTAGAAAAGACAAATGAGGTAGGTAAGGGGGCAGTGTGTGATGTAAACTTGCTTCTTATTTGCTTCAAGGATATGTTTACAGCAGCCTTGGTTAACAGAGATTGTGGACAGGAGTGACCAAGATCTGTTAGAGTCATAACCATGGAATTTGAAAGAGCAGATTCTGGTTTGTTGAATGATCTGCTTGAGAGGATAGCATGGGAGACTGCCCTGGTAGGTCAGGCATCCTAAGAGATCAGGATAATTGTGGCTGACCTCTTCAGAATGCAGGAAAAAAAACCACAGAAACTAAGGCAGACCAGCTGGTTGTAAACAGGGAATTCCTAATTGGGTTCAAATTTTGAAAGGAATTCTTGATAAAAGAGAAAAGAAGGGACAAGTTAGGAATACCAAAGCTCAGCTGGGTTGAAAATTGGGTTCCTTCCATCTCAGGATGTTTTATAATTCTATGAAGGAAATATCCTGTGTATTCCTTAAAGAAAAAACCATAAAGGCCAGTGAGGAGGAATTGTTGTTTTGTTTTGTTTTGGTTTTGATTTTATTATTTTCAAGAAGAGAAGCAGAGAAGAAATATATTTCAAGATTTAAGATCTCTTTGTAAGTAAGCACAAAGTGATAACACCAGAAAAAAAAATTCCGTATTTTTAACTTTTACTCCATCTTTGTCACTCTTTCAATTGAATTTCAAATGGTAAGGATCCGTTCAAAAAACTAATTTTTTCTTTTTCTGTTTAACAGTTCTCAATGATGGTACATCAATTGAAATAATAACCTGTATTGTGACATCAAAGCCATTTACTTCTCATCCATTTGTACTATTGCAAATAGGTGATTATGACTAGCTGGGGATATAATAATCCAAGCAGAAAATCTCTTTAGAAATGAACTCTATGTTTATTCAAATATCTCTTCTATAAAAAGCAATGATAGAACTAAATAGTCAAAATTGATTCTAAATACTATTCCTATCAAAGTCTTTTGTGAGGCTATAGGTAGTCTCTAGCAAGATTGTATATTGTGCTTTATACATAATTCTCCCTTCTGATTCTTTTTTGAAATTAGGAGTTAAAAAAACCCCAAAACAAACATATTATTTCTATTGAAACTTTCAAAGGAAAAACAAACAAACAAAAAAACAAACTACTTCTGATAAAAAAAGGAAGGGGGGAGGCAAGCAACCTCTTTGTAAGAAATACAACATAAATGTGAACAGTAACTCATGATTCAAAATTACTACATTGTCTGTAAACATATGATAGTTTTTAGAAAACTTTTCAGGAAATTTAAATTAAATAGTAGGTTTTATTTCTTTGAGGGTAATTTTTGGCAGTGTTAGATGCAAAAAAATTTCATTTTCTGTGTTTACAGTAGTTTCCTTAATTTCATTTTCAATCAGTGTATTTTATCTATCATGGCAAAAAATTGTAACATTTAAGTGAACATGGTATTTTAGTTCCCTGTAGGAATAGTATGCAGATTATAGTTGATGGTGATGATGGGTTATTAAAGTGAATGATGTTTTAGAAACCCTGAATAACAATGGTATAGAAATAATTGTGTAATTTATTAGTGTTTATACAATGTATAACTCTGTATGCAGAAATAAGGCAAAGAATGAAAATGGGGATATTTTTCAGATAGGAATATATTTTTTGGACTGTAAACTATTTCCCAGAAAAATGTGTAAGCTTTTGTGAAAACAAAACAAAAAATAAACCCCAGTCAAAAAAACAAAACAAAACAAAACAAAACAAAAATTTTTCTATATTTATTTTGAACTGCTGGAAAATTATTCAAGTACTCACAGAGCTCTACTTCCTGTACTTTTGTAGTATGGCATTTGTACACTTATCTTGCCAGGCTGCATACAGATCACAAATCTTGGAGTAAACAAATTTATTAAACATTTATGTAGGTGTATATTTGCTAATGTTCTGTATTAAAGAGGGGACCTGTGGGAGATCAGACAGCTATAAAAGCTGAGCTGGGTAATGCTGCTGACCTTTTGGTACAGTGAAAAGCTCTGAGAGAGATAAACTCAAGGCAAGAACATAATGAAGACATCACTCTGACCCTCTGGCACTGACTGATCTGGCAAGGGAAGATGCTACAAGGACTTTGCTGGCAAAAGAGATAACAAAGAAATTACTAGCGTAAGAAGGATAATCAGAAGATTATTATTATTATTATTATTATTATTATTATTATTATCATAGCAGAACACCAATCACATTTTCACTAATTTCGTTTTTTTCTATGTTTAAAAATCTATATTTCCAAAAACCTTTGCAGAGGTATAATATTGCTCATCAATAACTATTGAGGAAACAGACAAATAAAACAATTTTTATATGATTACTGAATTGCTAAAATTGTGAGCAATAAATAAAAATCTTGTTAATTACTTTAATTGTATCCTTATCATTTCTTTTCTGTCCAGTTCTCATTTTTATTTCTACTTTTAAAATACTAAAAATTCATAGAATTTTAGATTATTTAATGGGAGAAATAAGAAGCAAGTTTGCTTCAATTTTCTCATTGTTGAAACAGACGTATGAAAGTGATTACGGAAAATAAATTAATTCTTATTTTCAGTCAGAAAAACTGAATTTATCCCGGCTTGTACTTCGAATTTAAAATTGAAATTGGCACACATCTGCACTTGAAAAATTATATAACTTCGATAAATAAAATACTGTTTTTCTTGATTGAATTCCTTTTAATTTACAATAAAAGAATCCATACAATTCCAAATTACATTTTTGAAATATAGACAAACTAATAGCTTAATTTAAACATATAGAATAATGCTTAAAAATAACTGCCTCATTGCCCTATACAAAGAATAGGGAAAGAACACCAATTTGAAATTAAGAAGTATTGTTTGTTCCAATCCAATAGACAGTACTGACATGTGTAAAGCTCTTTAGAGATCACAAAAATTTCTGTCTGACCAGCAAGGTACAGTCTTAAAACCTAATATTTTGATTTTACTACAGAGACTGAAGTGTTCTACACATTGTAATGTCTAATAGGAGGAAAACAGGGTTACCAAATGCCAGGTTTAATCTTGTCATTCACATTTCAATGGTTACTGAGTATTTATTTAATGATCATGGTTCTAAAGAGTTCTAACTATCCTTGACCAGTATGTTGAGACACTTGAGTATGTTGTTTGGTATCCCTTTTTTGGTCTGGATCTCCTCTGTATTCCCATTGTCACCTCGGCAGACTCATTTTAAGAGGCAATTCAAATGTAAGTCAGAAAGTAACTGGCATTTGGGTAACACATCAGCCTATAATTCATTGTGTTCTAATGACAAGCATCACAACATTTCTCTTTAATCTGCTCTTAGCAAGCAATATTCTCTCAATCAATATTCAAAGCAATGGATAAAAACATTGCTATTTGTAGCTGTACATGCAATTCTTGGAAGAAAAACTAATGTTATGTATAAAGGTTCTTGGAAAAAGATACACATAAGCCAATAGGATTCCTATAATTACAGCAGAGTTTGAAAAAGAGCACTCTGAAAAAAATAGTCTCTTTTTTAATCATTTTCATTCTTGGTCATTTTTTATCAGATATCTGAAATGAAAATTCAAATCCAGAGTTGTGAGTGCACCAAATTTCAGTTCTGATATGACCCAAAGATATGACAGAATCATTTATTATAAGTAAAAGGGTGTCTATGCATTTTCATTTTTTCAGTCAGAATAGAGGAAGTTCTGGTTAGAGTTACTCTAATTAAGGTGGTCAATATTGACACTGAGTAGCAAGTTCCTAAAAAGCCAGCAGGTGAACTTCTTTCTCTGCAGTTTAAGCTTGCCATATAACATGAGTAAGAAAGATTTTTTGGTTTGTTCTTTTTCTCTAAATGCAAGGTCTTAATGTTTTCAGAACACTGTTTTTGTTTAAGTGTTTGAGAAATACAGTAAGGAAGTGTTAAATCATGGTATAACTGATAATCTGAATGTTAATAACCATGATCTTTATATAAGGTGAAAATTCCTTACAAAAGCACTATGCTGTATGGTGAAAAAGACAGCACATTTCCCATGTGGTAAAATCAGACTGAATTAAGCAAAAGATGGACTCCAATTCTGACACTGAAATTCCAGGAATAAAATATGTTGTCCTATGCTTTTTCTATTCTCATGTGCCTTAGATCACTTTCAAATATTAGCCCAAAGAAATAAACTTTTTTTTGGTAATGGTTCTGATGGGATGTCAGCACATTGAGCTGACAATATCTAACATGTGTTATGTTTATGTTTTATTTTCATTATTGAAGGGGAACAACATCAGCATGGAAAAGACAGAAGTACAAACATCTCAAATTGAACAAACAGTGGTTACATTTCTTGTTTTTATGGTATTTATGTTCACCTTCAGGAACAATAGAACAATTTAATGGAGTCATATTTTTTCTTAAGGGATGCATCAGCTGCAGAAGCTTTGATTTGGTGTCAGCACTTGGACATGTAATGAAGACTAATGCTGACTAAATGTCAAAGAGAAAACATTTAGAAAAATGAAAAGTGATCAAAAAAAAAAAGTCTTCCATTGCTCTGTGAGATACTTGAGAGTTTTACAGGTTCTCTTGTGGATCTTCAGTGATGAGCAGATTGCTCATATTGCATATGACAAGTTCTGCTCTGAAATACACACATGGATGTCTTAAATACCATAGACTATGTCAAATAACAGCAAACAGATATAGTTAGGCAGCTGAATTGAATAGCTATCAGTTATACTTTCAGAGCTCAAGCTCTTATATGATGATACCTGTGTTTTGGCACTCAAATTTTGTTGTTTGCATTTTAGGTTTAAATCTGAGCTGTAAGACTTCATCTGATACATTTTCATTCTTACTGTCTTCTTAATTAATTTTTATTAGTTGTACTGTAACAAATTGCTTCATCATTTATTATTGACCAATTTCTTTCTTAGAATAAATGATCAATCTTTTCTATTTTATCTTAAGGATTCTAAAGCAAGTTTTAAAATGCAATACAAAAAAATCCCCTGAAACTTACAGATATAAGGGAAGGTTATAGAATCAAAGAATGATAAAATATAATCATATAAGCATCATAAAGTCATCCCAGGACAAATGTTTTGGGTTTGGAAGGACTTTAAGAACATCTAGTTGCAACCCCCTGCCAAGGGTAGAGACACCTTCCGTTGGCACTGGTTGCTGAGAGCCTCTTCAAACATGACTTTGAAAACTTCTAATGGTGGGACATCCACAGCTTTGCTGGGAAACCTGTTTCAGTGCCTCACCAACCCCAGTGTAAAGAATTTCTTTCAATGTAAACCTACACTTTCTCAATTTAAAATTGTTACCCCTTTTTCTTTCACTACAAAATTTGGTGAAGAAATGTCCCTTTCCAGCCTTCTGATCATTTTTGTGGCCCTTTTCTGGACTCACTCCAACGCATCATGTTTTTATGTTGGGACTTCATAGAACTGGACACAGCACTCCAGGTGACTTCTCATGAGACCACAACAGAGAGGCAGAATCTCCTTCCGCAACCTGCTGGCCACACTGCTTTTGATGCAGCCAAGGATTTGGCTGGCTGCAAGCACATATTACCTGCTCATGTCCAAGTTTCATCTACTAGTTTTCCCAAGCCCTTCTAACAGGTTTCTTCTCAATCCATTCATCCCCCAGCTTGTATTGATTCTGGGGGTTATCCCAGCTCTGGTGCAACACCTTGCACGTGGCCTTGTGGAACGTTAAGAAGCTGTGGAGGTTTCAGTTTGAAACCGGGCAAGGTTCACCTGGGCGTTAATGCAATATACAGACCGAAGCTGCTCTTTAGAAACTTTTTCAGATTTTCAGTCTGCTAATAAATTTACACACCTTTTCAGTAACAAATTTCTGGACTTTGGCCAAATGAGAATGAATAAAAGCACAGCTGTAGGCAAGAAAGGTATTCAGAAAGAGCTGCTACTTCCCAATGACCATTATCTCAAAGTTAGATTGCCAAAAAATGTTCTCATATTCTCACCACCATCACCTCTTATGATGAGTTAGTTCTGAGCTATCTGGGTAATTTTCTTAAGTAAGACACCAATGATTTTTAGATGGATTCCTTTCAAAGATTTTAAGCATTTTCTGTGAGCTCTTAGAAGTTGCATAAAGAACTTATTGTCTTTAGTTTTCATTCTGTTCTGTGTGCCTTCAGATTTTGCCATTATTATATGTCAGTTTCTGTCATTGGCCAAGAAAGGCCTTGATTAGGATCAAATAACTCTCAGGTGTCCATTTTCTTTACTAAATGAGCATTGTATTCAACTTTCCAGGTAAAATTTGAGCTCTAAGTTTTGTTGTATGCTTGGTCTATGCTTCAGTATGCTTCATACTTTTGCTGTGTGTTTGATCAATGCTTCAGTTTATGTTTCTACAGTTTCCTAGTGGTATCATTTTATTTAAAATGTAATCCTCTGCCAGTACATACAATAGTGTTGTCCCCAGAGACAGTATGTCCTTTCCTCATTCTCAGAGTCTTCCTGGATCTCAGAGCAAATCCTCTCCAGTGGCCTGACTTCAGAAAGAAGAGAATCTTTTTCTATTCTGGGTAAATTGGTTTTAGATGTACAAGGTCAATTTGATTGCTTTGAACTTTCAGTTAATGTAATACATTACAAATATCAGAAGAAAGATTGGTTATTCATATCAAGATATAGAATCTTTTCATCACTTTAAACAGCTGAAGAAACATATCATTATCACCCACCATTGGATGTGCCAGTGATGATAGATGTATCTGTCATATTTGTGTTGATTTCTTATAATCTTTTTGAGATAAATAAAGAAAGGAACAGAAAGAATATTTTTATCAATTCTGACTGTAAAAATCAGATTGAAAAAAAAAACCCTCCAACTCTCATCACTCAAAAACTGAAAGAGAGAAAACCCCAAAATCTAAAAGGTAGGGCTGTAGAGATTAGAAAATTATCATTAATATAATCTGGGTGGATATGGCTAGTCTATTCAGCTCAAAGATAAAATAGGGGATACTTACATGATTTCAGAGTTGTGTGCACTAAGCAGTCATCAAATATTCCTGATTTTGATAATGAAATAAACAAATCCCAGTCACAGCAAAAAGCAAACATTCATAGCTTTAACAGCTGACTGAATCACAAGTGGCTACTTTTCTCTCAGTATGTCTAACATCCACCTGAGACTTTGCAGTAATAGTTCCCAGCTCCCTGTCATTCCTTTCAGCTTCCTGTTTCTTCCGTGCTGTAGGCAAGTTTAATAAAACAAGAATTTATGGATTTGAATTAATTATATTTTAAATATTTAATTATTTGGTAACATATTAGGTCTATTTACTATTCCCTACTGTGGTAGTAATACTGTTGTATTAAGTGCTCTATTCTCTTTCATTAAGCTTAAAAAAAAAGAAGCAAACCAAAACATGCACAAAAAACCCAAACAAACAAACAAAAAAACCAAAAAAAAAACCAAACAAACACCCAAACGCAAAACAAACAAACAAAAAACGCTTAAACACCAACTTTCTTTTTGATTTATTGCAAAATCTCAAAAAATCCCACATGGATTAGAGGACTGTCTTAGTTAAGAAAAAAATGCATAGGCTTTTTTCCAATGTCATCTCAATTATATAGTCATCAGTGTTTTCACAGTAGAACACAAAAGCTGGTGATAGGTTTGCTTTCCCTGAGGTTCATTTTTCAAGTAAAGGGTTGACATGGCTACATCTAAAGTGATTGGGCAAAGATGCCAGTTTTCTTTTGGGAAGAGAATAAAAAATTTACTGTTATGAAGTATGATCTCAGTTGTCTATTCTCAGTTATAAGTACAGAGAATCAAATTCTTTGAGTACTTACTTTACTTATCATGTGCATTTAAAAATATTCCAAACTGAAAATTCCATTTCACCATGATATCCTGCAGTATATGTTGTTGCCACCACATGTTATCTAAATTATCCTGAGAGAAACAACATGGCAATGTGGATGTGGGGGGAAAAGTGGTATTTCATTTCTTCCAAGTCTCAGGAAAAGAATGAATTTACTTCTCATTCTCCTCTGAATTAAATGTATACAGTATATAGGATGTTTAGGCCTTCTAGAAAAGAAAAGGAAAGAGTAATACCCTACATAACCATCAATCCAATCTGGGAAAACACTAAAAGACTTTCCTATGTTTCTAAGACTATCTATCCACAACTCTAGCTTTGACAAGTCATAAAAAATAGCTCAGATCCTTTAGGTTCCAAACTGTAACTTCTGGAAGATTTCAGCACAGGAATTTAGTATGCAAACTGGATTAAATTATGTTACCTAAACAGAGAAAACTTTACATGTAATCTTGTCTGTGATACAGTAGAATGTACAAAATGTTTATTCTCCCTTGGAAAATGTAATACTGAACCCATAGCTGTTTTATGTCCTTTAGACCTAAAAGTGGAAGCTAAACAGAATGAATAAATACTGAGACATTTTATAGAATCAGAGAATGATTTGAATTGGAAAGGGCCTTTAAAGATCATCTATTCAACCCCTCTACCTTAAGCAGGAACATTGTTCATTAGATTAGGTTGCTCAAAGCCCTGTCCAACATAACTTTGAAGACTTCTAATGATGGGGCACTCACAACTTCCTAGGGAAACCTGATTCAGGGGCTCACCATCCTTACTGTAAAAATTTTCTTCATTATGCACAAATCAAAATGCTCTGAGAGCATAAGAGAGGGGGGAAATTACCAACTTTTGATGCAGTCCAGGATATGGGTTGGCTTTCTGGGCTCCATGTGCACATTGCCAGCTCACATTCAATTTTTGCCCATCCATATTCCCAAGTCCTTCTCCCCAGGGCTGATTTCAATCCATCAATCCCCCAGTTTTATATTGATACTTGGAATTACCTAGGCCCAGCTGCATGACCTTAAAATTCACCTTGCTGAACTTTCTGAAGTTCACAAGGACCACTCCTCTAGACTGTCAAGATTCCCTTGGATAGAATCCCATCCCTCTAGTCTGACAATTGAACCACTCAACTTGGTGTTATCTGCAGACTTGCTGAGGGTGCACTCAGTCCCATCTTACACTGGCATTGATGAAGGTACTAAACTTTATTGGAACCTCTATGGACCCTTGAGGAACACCATTTTTTACTGCTTTCTACTTGGTCACTGAGAAAATGACTTCAACTCTGGGTGTGACCATCCGACCGCTTCCTTATCCATCTAACAGTCCATCCTTCAAATCAATTACTCTCTAATTCAGTGGCAAGAATGTTGTGTGGGATCATGTCAAAAAGCTTACTGAAGTCCAGGTGTATTACTGGTCAGTAGTTCTCATTGCAAATGGTGTGAGATTTTTCTAGGTTTCAGGCAATTAAATCAAACTGATAGCCTATGTGTTTGTTCAACCAGTCTCAATTAATTTCCAAGTAGTTGGAAAAAATATTTCGCTTTTTCAAATATTTGGCTTGCGCTATTCTAACAAGAAAAAAGGTAGTGGACTCATAATTTAGTTTTTTATCTTAAATGCTAAGAAGTGAGTAAGCTAAAACCCAGAATAAAAGAGGTTTTGTTATAACTGGTAAGCAAACCTCCAAAGAACATTAATGGATTTTTTAATGTACTTTACACTCTAAGGAATGCTAAAACTCCAGATTATATATCAGATTTTATTTTTCCCTCCATTCCACTATTCCTTTTAAAGTGATTCTAATATGCAGCTCTCTTTATTCTGCTTTATTTAATAACTGTGAGAAGAAGTAATAATGAGACTGGTTTTTTTCCCAAAGAATTAGAACAATTAATGTTAAAAAATGAGAGAATGCAACCTCTGAAAACTTGCACCAAATTCACAAGTTTCAGCTTTTGTTCTAGAGAAACTATTATTATTTAATGTATTTATTTAATTTATTTATTTTTTCAGCCATTTTACTGGAGGACCCACAGGTTATTCAACCATTCATAATCTATTTCATTACAGTTTTTATTTCAAAATTTTGAAGAAACTTTTTTTTTACTAAATTCGAAAGCACTACAAACCAGTAGCATAAGATAAATTACTGTTAGCTTTCTATACTAGCTTTCTATCACTGTTCATCTTCTCATTGCTCTAACCTTGAGCTTTACAAGCCAAAAAGATGAACTAAATGTGACTTGGGGCTGTGGGGAAAAAAAAATAATAAACTGTCAGAAAATAGATAACTTGCTAAGTTATCCATTTCACTTAATCCTCCAATGTCAAATTGCTTGACCTGTTAAAAATTAGAAATATAGTAAGCACACATGCTTTACAGAGAGAAAAGGAACCATGAATGATCTACTAATTTTGGAAGAAGCTCTAAGTAAGGAAAAAAAATAAAAATTAATTATTACTTTAGAAGTCAAACCTCTTTCAAGATAAGGAGATAACAAGTGATCTTTATGCAGGCAGACAACCCATAGGATATTTAGAACTATGAGCTAAACACCTAACCTATTAAAGCATAAACAATCATGGAGAACAGTCCAAACACAGAAGTGCACAGATATCAGTTAAAAGTGAACACAACTACTAAAGCTGATGATCTGTACCTTTTAAAAATTTGTGAAGGGATTCTATATTCACAAACTGAATAAAACAGGTTTCCTTCTCCTTCAGCCTCTCTAAGCAAACTACACTGGCTTTCCAGCCTTATGTGATTAAATATATTTATCTTCCTTCCAACAAAGCTTAAAGAAAAATTTTACTGTGCAGTTATTCATCTTCCCTCAAAGGTCCATCCAGTGAGGAGAAAAAATTAAAGAAATAATTTCTCAGAGACACAAAACAAATATATACCCTTATGCAGAGGGTAAAAATGTTTATGGCTTCACCTTTTAGTAATAAACAACCTCAGGTTAATATGGAATACTTATATAGCAGTTCTTTCTTTAGTCTTCACAGTCTGCACTTTATTCTTCCAGCAAAGAATTCTCCATATCTGTAGAGGAGATCAAGTGCAGCCTTTGATGCTTAAAATGTACTGAAATGGTTTATTCTAATCATTTATGCAGGTTTAGAAGATTGTGGAATTGTCTGTGTGTCTCTGATGTGTTTGTATGCTATAATACACTAAACTTACTCAGCAGAGAAACTACCTCTCCTACTGTAACTTCAGAAGGGGAGAAAACATGACCAAGTAAATAAATAGAAATAAAAATAACCAGAGTAAATAAATAAAAATTTGAAGTAGGGCATCAGTTTGTTAAAAAACATGGTCATGATATTTTTTCTAAGTTTTCTCTTATTCTCTAGCCATCTTTTTTCACATGTCTTGTATAGTAATGACACTGTCCTACTTTCCCCGCAAGATTTTCTTTTATTTTTGTTGGTTTTGAGTAATATCCACATGATTAATGGCATGTCTATTTATAAGGTTAAAATAAAATATAAAAGAACCCTTAAAAATGTAAAATTAATCAGGAGTTGGTTAACAGTACAATCTCTCTCAAGGCAGTAGCTAAGTGAGGAGCACTTAAAATTAAGAGCTGAATTCCTAGAAATTCCATAAAGCTGATGATACTTTTTATAAAAAAATGTTAGCACATGATGGCTCAAAAAGTTTCTTGCACTCTCCTAATACTGCCGATTTTAATTATAGTAACAGTAAAAAATGTGTATACAAATATACATAGAAGGGTGAAATTAAGGCTGGGGTTGGCCCAGCCATGCTGCTTTCAGCTGTCTTCAGCTGACACAGTGCAAGCACTTCTGTGCCCTAGACTCCAAAGGCTGACACCTCAAGAAAGTGTATTTAAGAGTGGGAATAACATTGCACAAACAGGGAAGAGTAAGGAAAAAAATAGTGAGAAAAGGAACAGCTCTGCAGACACCAAGGTCAGAGATGATCAATGGGGAGGAGATGCTCCAGGTGTGATAGCAGAGATTCCCCTGTAGCCTGTGCTGAAGTGGGTTGTCTCCCTGTGTGTGGAAGTCCACAGGGGAGAAGATAAGCACCTGCAGCCCATGCAGAGTCCCACAGTGTAGTAAGTGGATGTGCCCTGGAGGAAACGGTGAGCTCACGGAAAGCCTTCACTAGAGCAGACTCTTAGAAGCTATGGCTCAAACAAAGGAGTCCAAGCATGAGAAGGTTTTTTTAAGTGTAATCATGACCTGATGACTTGATGCTCTTGGTGGGTTAGATGTTTGTTACCCTTTTCTTACAGTTTTTTGGTTTGTTTTTGTTTTTTTTTTTTTTAAATTTTGTGGCAAATTTATTAATTTCTCCCTTATTTCATTTTGAAATCATATAATAAAAAACCCATGGAGCATATAGCAATGACAAGTAGATCTCTGACACTCACAATTTTTCGTACTATTTTTCAGATAGGAGAAAAAAAATGGTGTGAAATATTAGTGCATAAAACTCTCATCCATAATATCTCTAAAATATATTTCTTAACGAAGCAGTTTCTTGTTTAGAAAATAAATAAGAATAAATGAGAAAAAAGTGAAAAAAATATTTTAAATGTTAAAGGAAATGAGTATATAATCACCAAACAGATAAAAGTAATTTGTATACCTGAACTTCGAAAAAAGAAAAAGAAAAAGAAAAAGAAAAAGAAAAAGAAAAAGAAAAAGAAAAAGAAAAAGAAAAAGAAAAAGAAAAAGAAAAAGAAAAAGAAAAAGAAAAAGAAAAAGAAAAAGAAAAAGAAAAAGAAAAGAAAAAGAAAAAAGAAAAAGGAGAAATGAAATTGAATGGAAGAGGAATATTTTATCCTGATTTGGTCTTAATGTTTGTTCCACCAAAGCCTGCATTAAAATACAAAACAAAAAGCCTACGAGTTAGATACGCTCAGAATACTATAGAATAATACAAATTCTGGTATGAGCTGAGATAATAGCATTCTCATCTTTCCCTATGAAATCTGAATGTCATGAATTCCTGGTTTGAAACATAATTTAATAAAGGTCACTTACCAAGGTAGAAAACAGGGGAGATAAGGAAAAACCCTGCATAGCACATCTGTTTAGAATGAACTGATCTGACACAGTTATTAATTATCACAGATGCCTTAGGGCTGGAATAAAGCTGTCAACTCAGAAGCAAAATGTTTTCCCAAAGTCAGAGTCTCAAAAAAATGGCAATAAAGCCAGAAATGCTCAATCTACTCTGCCAAATATCTTTTCAGAAGCTGTGGCAATACTAAGGTGAAAGACAAAAATGTGTTAGCAAAGTCTTAATCAAATGGAAAGATTTTGAGCTGAGATAAAATGTGTTTGATTCAGATGGAACAGCATTTTATTAAATTTTTGAAGGCAATTAAATGAAATACTGGCTAATATTTTAGCACACATTAAAGAAATAAATTAATACAGGACTTGAGACTTCAGCAGCTTTAGCACACATGATTCAGCTAAGCTGTACCTATAGTATTTGCTCAAATATTATCAGTCCTCATTTCAAATGACAGGGAATGTTGTATGACATTGAGATAAAATGTTTGACAGGAACAGCCATGCTGCTCGGTTAGTTGTAAGGCTTAGCTTACCATTATTATTAGTACTGACCATATAGACTAAGAAAATATATTTACATAGTTGTTTTTACTTAGTAATAAAAAGCATTTAACATATTGATTGATTCCTAATGACAAAGATTATGACAGAGATTATGACAAAATGATTCTTAATGACAAAGATTGATTCTTAATGACAAAGTTGCCCTTACATTGATTCAGTTCTGTGGGGGTTTTTTAGTTTTTGGTTTTGTTTTTTTTTTTTTTGTTTTGTTTTGTTTTTTTTTAAATCTATGTGTCTGAGAATTTTACCTAAAAATGCATTTAAGCATATCTCATATGCCCACATTCAGCCATGGACATTCTTAAACTCTGAGACCAAACTTTGTATCCTGTCTTATACATAAGTACATCAACTCTGCCCGTAAAACAGGCAGGCCTCAGCCAGCTCTTGGAATGATCCTCAATATATATAATCCTCCAGACAATTTATCTGAAATAGATAGTGACAGCTGATGTGGACCACAGATGTGTGTGGGACCAGGCTAACAGTTAAGTGATGTGGGCCAGTGCTTCAGCCCATGATCTGGCACTTTGTGGGGGACGTGGGTCGGTGTTGTTTGTTTTTAATGGGATATGCTATCTAAACTGTGAATGATATCTAAACCTTGAATCATTCTGTTCAGATCAGACAGCTTTTAAAAACTGTGCTGCTGCAGTTAAGTACTGTTTAGAAAGTACATGTTTAGAAAGCATGAGCTTTGTGGATTCCTAGCAGCTGATTGATGGAATGTTACCAGAAGGATGTATTGCTTCATGCAACAGCTTGTCAAAAACACACTGTGGATAACAAAACTGTTGGATGCTCCAAAAGGAACAAAGCAAACACATGGAAGGAAAAAACAAATCACAAAAAGCTTTACCATCTATTGTGCAAAAACTGCCTAAACTACGTACTGATGGAAATTACCCCTGTGCATTTGCCTGTTCTTACACCCTGTATTACTAATTAATGCTGAAGAAAAGTTATCAAGCTATACAAGTATTTTGCTGACCTGGTATTTCCATTCTGGCATTAATATTCACCTCCTGACTTTTAAAACTACACATTTCAAATTTTCACTTATATCCCATCCTAAAACAATCTGCTGCTTGAAACTTTACAGTGTAACTATTATTTGTGTAACTTTTTTGCATTTAAGACCTTACAACAAAGAAACATTTTGGATTAACAGAAATATAAACGATGAAATAAAATGTGATCAACTTTGCAAACAAAAAATGCAAAAAAAGTTACTGTGGACAATAATTGCTGACAAAATTCAAAACACCAATTACATTCATGAACAAAAGCATGTTCTGCTCTTTCAAACAAATAAATACCTAAGAAGATATGCAATACTATAGGTACTGCTGATTTGGTTGTTGTTATTATAATTATTATTGGAATTTAATAGGTTTGCTTACCAAGGGTCTAAAGCCACTCTAAAATTAAAGGTGTGGTCACCATATGTGATAGGACATATTTATAAAGGTAATTTTATCATCTTGTTAACATTTTTGAGGCAGGTTTATTTTGGATTTTTTCATCAAGGCCAGCTCACTAGTTCAAACACATTTAATCAATGTAATTTTAGTAGTGATGTTGTAAGTACTTCCATAAAAATGCATTTATCACCTAGTCAGGCTGTGAAGAGATAGTCTTCTTGTCTCTTGAGACCAAACTGGAGAAGATAATTCAAAGCATTTTTAGAAATACTGGCAGCATGGGTTTTTTATGCCTGCTTTTATACATATTAAAACTAGACCAAAAAGTCCTAAGTAAATAAATGTGCATTTCTATGTCGTGTTGAAATATTTAACTTTCCTTTGTTTTCATTTTGATTTTGTTTCTCTTTTGAATTTAGAAGTCATGAAATCATATGAAAGGACATAAATAAAGGCAGAACATGAAGAATACTTACTTCAGTGTTCAATTCTGGCATTCTAAAAATAACCTTAGAATGCCATTTTGCATAACTGACTTATGACCAAGATAAATATTTCTCACTTTTCAGTTTTTCTTTTTTGTTGTTGTTGTTTTTTTAGTGTTTTTTTTTTTGTTTGGTTGGTTTTTTTTTGTTTTGCTTTTTTTGTTTTTTCTTTTTTAAGAAAAAATATTCTATCCCTATTTTCACTATTATAACATTTATAAACTAGTGGTCTGTAAGGGCAGGCACATTGAACTTCTATTAAATGAGGGCTTTTTTGCATATGCATTTTTGTAATATGTGGGTTGATTTTTCACCTGTTAAGAGGCTCCAGCAGAATCTGAGGCAGAACATTTCCAAAAGACTGGACACAATTTACTCTCAATACAGGTGGAAACACATTTCATTACATTGTAAGCAGAAGTGGAAAACTGTTTATGCTTCCTCTTCCTTAGCTCATTCAAAACACTCAGCCTAGAGGTTCTGTCTGGAAAGGAATTTTTTTCACAAAGCCCTTTGTTGATGGCAATTAGATTTGCAATTCTGGCATAAGTGCACCTCTGCTTTGATAAAGAAAAGTCATGTACAAGAAAAAAGCATGTGTCTATAGCTTTGACATTTGACCAAAAAGGGAGCAGTTTTAAACTCCCTTGTTCTTGTATTCTTATATATTATTAACCGCATTCCACCCACTAAACTGCAAACCTTAACTCCTTTGGTGCCATGGCCCCACCACTAAAAGTGTAGAAATCTGTGAAATGACAATAATGAGATTTAAGTTCTTTTGATCCAACAAACTTCAGGCATGAAGTGAAACACCACTGAAGTGCTCCAGCTGCAGTGGTGGTGCTTTTCCATTCCTCCTGGGGCACATTGCCAATTCTTTTCTCCTTTTTGCAAGCTGTTGGAAAGTCATGCAAGCATACAGTGCTTAATATTTACTACAAGGTAACATTTAAGCAGTTGAAATTCTTTGAACAGCAAGTTCCATTGTATTTATCACAATTAATTAAATGGAAAGAAGAGAGGGGAAACGTGTAACCTTCATCTGGTTCAAATGAAGTAAGGTGATGTTTTAAAGATTTTCTTACTGTTCTGAAACCCAGATCACAGATAACTGAGAGAGAATTAAGGCTCTTAATAACAAATGAGAGATTTTGAAGCTGTGTTGCGGCTACCTGTCAAACCCTGGATCCCCTCCCAAACCTTTTTCCTCGTAATGCTTAGCACTTTTCATCTTCAAAGTACTTCAAAACTCATTCGCTAATTAATCCTTTGAGCATCCCTAAGAGATTAGTAGAAAACGATGTGATCTCTGACAGCCATGCAAGAGCCTTGAGCAAAGCAATGAACCCTGCATCCAATAAGGATTATTGTCAAGGTCTCCTGAAGTCCACAGCACCCTGAATATATATTCTGTTGAAAACTTTGAACAACTGTAGAAGTATTTAAAGACTAAGAAGCAATATTTACAAAGATTAGGTGGAATTGAAGGACAGTGTTAAAATATAGAATCTAGGAAAAAAACATATTACTCCTTCAGCAGTATTTCTTAATCATCATAAAAAATGTATATACTCATATGGTAGTATCTTTAAATATCTATAGCTATCTTGCTTAAGAAATAACAGTTCTAACTTCTCTATAAGCCCTGCTGTTTACATTGCAATAGAAAATTAAACAGGAAAAAAAATACAGGATTCAGCTCTGGCTTGCACTTGTCTAACTACTAAAATCTTTGCGCAATGTTTGCTGGCACTCTTTCTTAAGGCCAACTTACATTCTCACAAAAAAAAAAATACAGCTTTGTTAACAGCAATTCCATTTGAAAACAGTCATTGTATATTATAACTTTGTAGGAAAAAGCATTTCTATGTTGCCCAAGCTAGAGAATGAGCCCTGATCCAATTTAGTTATTAAGATGGATGTAGTCATAGGTTGAAAAAGCATGGCATTGACATAAAAATGGCTAAGACTTCTAATGCCTGATACTTAGTATATTCTCAATGTACTCCAAGAGAGCTGCTTCATAAGAGGCTGTCATAGTTGGAGGAGTGGCAATTCAACCTATAATAGCCTGACCACTTGGTTTTGTGGTAATGATTATCCCTAAAAGATCTCTTCTTATTTTAAAGAAACTTCAGTAGAAGGAAAGGAGATAAGTAATTTCCCAGAATAATCAATAAACTCAGAGTCTCTTTTCACAGACCACTTGTAACGTACATGAGCTTCAAACAAATCTAGGTTTACAATTGCCAGATCTGTCATGAGTGTTCTGCCTTAAAAATATGATTCTTTCTTTTCTTAGAATAATTTTGGCAATAATGAGTCTTGAACATGTCTTGCAGAGTAAATTTGTTGAATTTTGTCCTGCAAGGGCTGGTTTTCAAAAGGGAATTCAAGGAAGGAAAAAAAAGAAACTTTTCTTGAGGTCTCGTTTTTTGGGGTGGTTGTAGTTCCCAGAGAACGGTAGGAACTTTGACTTCCCTCTGTGCTCAGTATTTCCTGTTGGTTTTCTCAAAAAGTCTCTCATAAAGTTAGCTCAGCCCTCTGAACTTCCTAGCTCCTCTCTTGGATATTGAATTTGGTGCTAAGGGACAATATCTAAAACATAAAATTGTGTAGCCTGATGACAATTGCAATCCTCACACAGCTCCCAAGTGTGTAACTGGACTAATGCTTGTTGTGCTTCAGTTTGTTCAAGAGACCAGAAACTGCTAAGCAGGGTGCTCTCCAAAATTGCCATGGCTGTGAATATAAGTTGAAGGAATACAAATTCAGAATGCATTATATTCTATTATGGGATTTGATGTTTACACGTGTACTTTTCTCACATTATTTTCTCTTTTCTTCCTCTCAAAGCATTCGTACTGTCCTATCACATTGTATCATAATTTTTTTTTTTTTTTTTTTTTTTTGTAGTGATAATGGTCAGACACTGGAACAGGTTGTTTGGAGAGGTTGTAAAATTTCCACCATTAGGGATATTCAACTGAACACCATTCTGAGCAACCTGCTCCACCTGACTTACTTTTGGTAGGACTACAATATTTTTAGAGAAGCTTTTCAACCTCAGCTATTCTGTGATTCTATTTGCAATTTAAAATTCAAAGTGGACACTTTCTGAAGAAAAGGAGAACAAAGGGATATAGTATATTCTGTCAAAAATCTTGGTTCTAAAGTTAGGGGCTGGTGTTTTTTTGGTTTTTTTAACATACTTGATTTCGGTCAAGTATGTCTGCTTTCAATACTATTGACTGCAAATTTAGTTCTTCACTGAGTAATGAAGATTTAGACAAGTAGCACACACATAGAAATCTAAATTGTTAACAGGAAACCTGGATACTTAATCTGAAGCTGAGCTTTATATAAAATGTTGAATTAACCTTCTTTCCTGGTATTACAATAACTACTTCTACTGCGTGAGACCATAAACATCACTTTTAGGATCAAGAAGTTTTTATTTCAATTATTTTTGCTGTGCATCTAGATTAATGAAGCTATACTCTGTACCCTACTGTTTCAAGCAAATTTAAGCTATATTTCAAAATTCCATTTCTGAGTTTCTACTGTGAGCCTCCCCTACTTTTCAGCAAGTCAAGGTGAAAGCATAATGATTCAACTGGTTACCAAAGATTTTTACTGAAGATTTCTCAAATGTAAATAAATAACCAATAATTTTACCCATCTCTATGGTAGACTGCTTGAATTAAATGGAATTAGAAGAGAAAGCTTTGTCAACTTTGTTAACATTTATGGTCTTATACAGAGTACAGTGTTGCAATAAGATTACTAGATTATATTGTCTTCCTAAATAAACATAATATTTCTGTGTTTTTAATAAGGCTCTTTCACTTTTTATTTCTCCTCATTCTTCTCCTAGGAAAGAAAGCTAGTGAAATATGTCAGGTCAGTTGTTTGTTTTTCAAAAGGTATTATGTTATTGATTACTAGGGAAATCCTTTTCCATTTCAAATTGAGATAATATTTTAGGGTTTATTTATTTTTTAAATGGAACAATTGTCCACATTAATCTCCAGAAGTATTATACCAAAACTGAACTAAAGCCAGAAATCCAGAAAAAACTAAACTCTGGTGCAAATTTTAGCTGTAACACTTTCTCTTTTGTTAAAAGTAGATTAAGAGTAACATAAAATTTGAAAGAAGTTCATATGACATTTTGAAATCCTTTTTTTTTTTAATTTCTTTTTTATCAGTTGGTGTTTTAAAACACTTCATTTGGAACATAAATTTAATAGGTAATTGTCCATAATTTCAAATGCTGAGTTTGAATCCAAGATACTCACATGCTGAATAATAAGAATTACAGAAGTATAAGAGCTTCTAGATAAGTCTGGAAATTCCCTTTATCCTCTGGATATAAATCTAATTGGTTTGGTTCTGACACAAAGGATGATATTTATAATGTTTGCAGCAGATTAATTCTCTAGGGGAAGGTTAGTGGCAGTAAACTGCCAATGGTTGGGACTTCCTACTTGGGCCTGCCATTTAACATCTTGCTTTACTTCTTAATAAAACATTTCCTAATTTGTGATTGTTTTCTCTCCAGGGAAAAATATTTAGCTTTTCAATTTTTTAATAAAGAAAATACCAAAATGAGCATTAAATATTCTCAGTGCTCTCCTACTGACTAAATAAAATAATTTCTAGGCTGTCATTTATTCCTACTCTGCTTTTTTGCACTAAAGTACTCTATCATTTTCATGGTCATTCTGTGCACCTGTTGGCATGTACACATGGGTGTTTAAAAAATATCTATATATCACAGGTTTATGGGCATATCAAAATATATTGGGAAGTAGAAGGATAACCAATAGCAATAAAGAATAATTGGAAAATCTTATTTTATTCCCATCCATCAGACCAAATATGAAATATTTGAGACTGCTGAAAGAACTCATGGTTTGTGAAATATTCCATTATTCCATTGACTGTAAATACAAAAAAAAAAAAAATCTGACCTCTACAAAACATTATGAGATATGGTTCTCTGCAGAAAGAGAGAGAAACCAGGAAACTGTAGATGAGTCAACTATGGATCAGAGTCTGAAAACATAATAGGCATTTTTTTAGAACATTTAAAAAAAAATCAATCCAGTCTTAAGGGTAGTCCTGGTTCAGTCAGGAGGTAAAACTGGATTATGTCCTCCAGACAAAATTTCTGTGACTCTATGACTTCAGGTTTACTACTCTTCCACTCATAAATAAGTTTATTAACTAAAGCAGGCCAAGACAACTCATGCTAAAATACACAACATGAGGTGATCACTGTATTGTCTTAGAAGTCTTGATTTTAACATATATTTCTATCGCATTTATGGAAATATAAAATGACTGTATTGATAAATGAATTCACAGAATTTCTACCAAAATAAATCCTGGCTTGAAAAAATTTTTAATCTAGATCTGCCTCTAGATATATAGCTGTAGACCTAGGTCTAGTCAGAGACATATCTTTTCCAGATTAATGCATTGAAAAAAGCCCATTTACTCCATAGTTTCCTCTAATTGTTTTTAATTATTTTCTTTGCATTTGAAAACTCCATTATGCCAGATAACTCACAGGGTATTATGATTCTTATTTGGCTGGGCCTGTATGATAATACAGCGTGAGAATTGCATTCAGATGACTAGAGCAGCAGGGTTTGAGCTGTGTCTTTAGAAAGACAAATATAGCAACACTCAGCTATTAAGTATGTATGATATCATGATATTTTGGATAGAATGCTTGACTTGTAGCTTTTCAAGTATTGCAGGCTTAATGTTTCTTAACTACTATCTTTGGCAGGACATAATGTCTTTTGTTGTCTAGAAAAACTACATATTTTTAGATGCATTTTCTTTTACTTCACTGTAATAACAGAAACAACAAGCACAATTTTTGACATTTTAAAGACCACTGGTTCAGGTCAGTGGTGCTTGAAGATAATCTCAAATCAGATGTCTGGGGCTGTGAATGCTAATCCCATATTCTTATCCAGGCAGTCTGTAGGGTTGTTGAACCCAATTTTCACAAGGGTCGTTGGTATAGGTATATCTTATGGAGTGTTCTGGCTTCTGCTAAATCTGTGAAAGAGTTCAGAAATTATATTTACTCCTCTTTTCAGGTACTTCAAATATGTAATACTGAATAACTGTCTTTTTTTATTTAAGAAAATTTTAATTATGGCACTTTCTACCTAGAAAGCTGAGAAATGGTCAGAACAATTAATTTAAATCTTGGGCGTTTAAAATTCTAAAATTAACTCATTTTTGAAATTTTCTAAACCCAATGCTTATGAAAGCATCCTGTGGGATTTGCACCTAGCAGGCATAAACTAGTCATCTGAGGTAGTTATTATGAATTGCACCAGCTATGATTTTTTCTCTATATTTTCAGTTTGGTGTACAAACCAGCTAAACACACATCTGCTGGAAAAGTAAGGTGTAAAATCCCTGTACTCAAACACACTGAGCAGGTCTTACCAAGTGAAGTGCAAGATTCATGCAGCTGATCAATGCCTTTCACTTTCATACCCAGCTCATGCAGACCAGATGAGGGATTTTTTCTGCTTTCTGAATTTTTACACCAGACAGCCTGTCAGGAATTTTGTATCTGAAATAGACAAAACCCAGGAAATAGAGAAATAGAGGAGCTGGAGCAGTCTGCTTTGGCAAGGGTGTTCTGATCAGACAGAACAATCCGTCCTCCTACCACCCCATTTTTTTTTCTATGCATCTCCTACTGTTCAATCCCTTTCTCTCAGGTCTGATATCATCAGATGTTCTTGCCATTACTGTGCCAGTGTATCACTCAGGAAGCAGCAACCTGAAAAACCTCATTAAAAAAAAAATAGCAACTAGATATTAAAAAATCTTACATTTTTACCTCACTTTTAAATGCTTACCTCTGAAGACCAAAATATGAGTTCCAGCTCTGCCTTCAATCGCTTTCCACACATAATGCTGAGGGTTTAGTGTACTGAGCATTTTCAAATTCCAAGTGTAGTTAAAGAAAAATAATTTCAAATGTAAACCTGAGGGTCCTGCTCAAGGATATACAATAACTAGTACTCTGGAGATTATCAATTCACATAAGAGGCACTTGGACAAATCTCTCTAATTATCTATAATGATAAGTTTTAAAGTTAAACCACTGTGACAATCAGGAAATTTCACAAATATGTGAACAAAGTTCTGTCAGTTTGGCAGCAGAGAAGACATCTAAGAGAGGCAATCATAACAAACACATTCATTTGCAAACTCCTCTGGTGTTACAGGCTGGACCTTTCCTCTGCTGTTTTATCTCTAATACAGAAAGATTCAGTGCAAAATTATAAGATCAGAAGCTGATCTTATTGGAAGAAGAGCCACTGAGATAATGGCAGTTATTACAGCTCTGGCTTAGGGATCTGTACCTCAAACTCTCTACCAAAAATTTACAATTTGGGATTTTTTTGGATTTTTTTTGTTTGGTTTGGTATTTTAGGCTGTTGTTTGGGTTACTTTTGGCTGTTTTTTTTTGTTTTGTTTTGTTTGTTTTTTGTTTTTTTTTTTTTTTTATCAGAACAGGAAGCAAATGAGTTGCAGAGACCAAACTTGATAGTGGAAATTTTATTCTATGTCCATATAGAACTTCAGTCAAAAGTTCTAAATAAAATTCAAAGCCTTTGAGGGTACAGGGAAAGGCAAAAGCAAACAGTGCAAAGATTTTATTCCCTTGCTTTCTGCCAGTCAAAACTTCCTTAGAAAGCATAGAATTTTAAATTAATTATCAAGACATGTAAAATTAATTTCTGATGATCTATTCATACCTTGCAAAAATCAAAGTCTTCCTTCAGGGGAAACCAGACTGTTTTGTATGTTCCTTGGACAAGGAATAATATAGCATATAGCCTATTTCTGTGACCCTTACTTGAAGATGACTTAGACCAGGTTAATGACAAATCCCATGCAACTCTATAGAAACTTTGGAAGTTCAAAGGAACAGTAACAGCAATCCCTAAGATGTAGTATATTAAGCCAGATAGAGCATCTAAAATCTCAGTGTATTATTAAAACTTTGACTGTATTGTTACTCAGCTATGCAAATTTTCACTTCAGTAATCCTTATTTCCCTTATCAAAGCTTTCTAAATTTGCAAAGCAGCAATACTGCGTCTGGTCTTACACTGTATTTGTTATCTATGTACATTACTTTAATTAGCTAATTTTCGTTTTCTTAGTCTTTGAATCTAAGAATCAGTTATTACTATTTTTTTTACTTCACTGTGATATCTAGCTTGAATTCTTAGTAGCTACCAGTGTAATTGAAGTCCAAGAAAATGTCAAAAATGTTATCTTAGCAATAACAAACAAAATATAGATCATGCTCTTAATGACCATATATTTAAATTGTCTCTGTATCTCAAAGGTTATATGCTGTGTTTGATTCTGAAGATTTTTAAATACCTTTTTAGATGTATTATTTTGCTTAGTCAGGATTTTTAGGGGAAAGGAAGATGACATTTAAAAAGGTGCAGAGTGCAATAGATATAAAAAATTACATCCCAGTTTGAATGAAAAGCTTTGCAAAAATTTTTTAAAAAATAACATTTTTAGCATTATTCTATCAGACTCTCCATTTTGCTTAATAAATTATTTCACAAGTCTAATAATTGTAATAATTAATTATGTATTTAAAAATATAAACATACAAAAACAGATCTCTTGTGACTAAAGTTAGCACATTGAAAGAATGAAGCACTAATGTCCTAATAATACCCACAGATATTTGTGTGTCATCATCTGTTTTGTAGCCAGACTTTCCAAGAGGTATTTCACTGTGGCAGAAATGTTACTATTTATTAATGAATAGAAGCTTGAAATTATAATCTTCCAGATCCACAGAATTGTAAAATCAATGATTTTACAATTAAATTAACATATAAAGAAATTTTATAGGGTCATTAGTTTGTCATATTTGGTAATAGTCAATAGGGTCAAAAAGCACTGAAAAGGGTTAGAGAACTAGAAAGACAGATGGATTTTCTCTCAGTATGGACCAACTTCTAAATGTGACCAGTTACATTTGCAAATGTTAAAGGACATTTTAGAAGGCAAAAATATTAACATTGATAGTTTCTGATAGCATCAAAAATATCTAATAATCTAGTTGTTAGGAAGCTCCCTTGATATCTTTGGTGCTTGGAAGGAATTCCCTGTTCTGCTTGATTATCTCTGGGACTTATATCTGTTCTTTCCATACTGTGAATCAATGCCTTGGGGTAGGTGTCCTTTGAAGTTGTTCCAGTTTGCTAAAGCAATTAAAATTTAGTGAAGTATTAAATATCATCACGTTTTCATAGCATAAATTATTGGGAAACCTTGATAAAAGATATGACTAGACTCACCTCCAGTGAAGCCACAGCATGCTTTCTTCATGTGCTTGTGGTGTAATCTGTTTTCCAGTTTCCTTGAAACTCTCCAACTGGAAACCAGTTCAGCCCACAGACGTTCCAGGTCAGGGTTTGTTGCCTTCTGTGTCTAATGACATTAGAAGCAAGAACACAGGCCTAGCAGGCACAGCACAGGAACTACAGAAACCTGGATGGAGACACAGCTGCCTGTCAGTGAAACCCTTTAATCATTTTTAACAGTAAATCTGTTCCAGGTAAGCTGCACAATTACAGCAATTTAATTGAACCCTTTTTTCATATGCAAACACCTGTATTAGACATTTCCAAATTTAATCATCTGCAGGTTTTGAGAAGAAGCTTGCACTTTGTGTTCACACTGCACAGAAAATATTGTCTTATATGGATGGGCAGCAAAATACTGAATGCAAAGGGAGAGTCACATGACATATTATCAGTTATAGCTTTTTTATTATTATTTTTTTCCCCAGTATGAAGCAAGAAGTATATACTAGAATAGCTGCAGAGTCTTAGAAAAAAATAAAATAATGCAATTCCTTTCAAGCGGTAAGGAATCAGAGGTACAAAAATGCAGGGTACCTCATGCAAGATTAAAAAATAATTACAGATAGTTGGAAATAAAACTCAGAAATTAACTCAGCAGTAACTTCTGAAAAAGTAGCTAAAAAATTATCACACTTTTCAAAAATGATAAAAAAATGATGTTGCTAAACATCAGTTTCAAAAACAGTATCAATTTGAACACTCAAAGGCATGGTGAAAGGATATGGTGGCTGACTCAAGATTTCAAACTTCTACTAATTTGTATAAGTTTTCAAAAAGTCGTGAGGCAAGATAAAGAGACACATCAAATAGAAAAATGTGCTAAACAGTCCCTTGAGATTTCAGTTCATGGATATCCTATTAATTTCTTAAAATGGAATTTTGGAGCGTCATAGATACATTTATTCATTAATTGAAAAAAAAAAAATAGTGACACAATATATGAAAAAAGCTCAATTAGTCAATTCAGGCAATACTTTTTCAATTTTCTACTCAATTTTGGGGTCAGCAGCCTTCCTGGATCAATATCCCCTAGATAAAGACATTTTAAGACCAAAAAAAAAGGTCATTCTTTCTCCTTAACTAGTGTTTCTAGTTGACTTTATATTATCTGCTTCACCACAGATGATTTAAATCAGAACATTCTTCCACAATAGATGCTGGACAATTTCAGGTATTAGCTACCCAGTCCAGAGACAAAAGAAGAAAATTATAGCTCTTTCTATTCCTCAGTAAAAAATGAATTTTAGCTCTTCTGAAAGCAAAAAATATTGTTTTCCATTATAGTCAGTCTCTGCTATACATGAAAAGGGACTAATCAAAAAATAGTACTATTATCATATGAATTCAGACAAGTCCAGTTACATTAATCAATCAGAAGCATCTTTAGCATTGCATTTCAGTGGTTTTGTGTGTGTGTAGTTCTGTATCAAGAATCATATAAAAAAATCCAATGAGGTTCTGATTAAAACCAGTCGTCTAACATAAGCTTACTTGAGAAAATATTTTTTGTGTCTGACTTGCTTTCATTTTTAAAAAGATGATAAAAGCCTTTATACACAAAGTATAATGAGCTAACAGAACAGAAGCATATAAAACATTTAGAAATACATTATTTCCTTTGTAATTTTCTTAGAGATTTCTTGGGGTTTTTGTCGGCTTTTTGTTCTGTAGTCCAATACATCAAACAATTTCCCAATAAATTTTTAAATTCATTGTTATTATAAATACATTATTGCTTACTGTTGCTTGCACAGTGCAAACAAGATCCTTTTTATTGCAGCAAACGCATTTTCTACACATAATTGATATAACATCACAATGTAATGGGTAATTACATTGAACAAAAGTATTCATTCTCTACCTTCAGAACACAGTGAAGGAGAATGTTGTGTGGTTTTTCTGAGGTTATGTTCCATATTCCTAACATACTAAAGAAAAGTGTAATTGATAATCACTATATAATATTTCTGAAATAATTAGGTTGAGAACCCCATATTGACCGGACTTACATAAGGAATCCAGAATGTCCATACCTAATTTTGAGAGTTTTAATGTCCGGTGGAGTAAAACAGTATGGAAATTGCAGAGACTCCTCATCCATTACACAGGGGTGTATCAAGGACACTGTGATATCTCCCATGCTTCCAAGTGTACCTGTCATCCACTGGTGTAACAGGCAGTTGAGATGTGATGGCTGTGGCATTTTATTAGAGTAATCCATCAATTTCTCTGTGTTAGTAGGCCCTTCTTTCTTCTAAACTGCAACTAAAGAAATTAAAGGGGGAAAAAATACTACATTTTTTGTCATAAACAACCAAAAAATAACATTCCTTTATTTTGTTCTTCATTAAAAAAATAAAGTTTCCCTGCCATAAGATATTTTAACACTGCTCTTGAATAATTTCAGGCAGCAAACAGGACTCAACTGACACTGAAAATAATTTTTAGTCTGAATTTTTTTTTTTTTTTTCAATTTCCAGCATTATTATTTCTGGATGATATTTGTCTTAGATCCTGGAAAACTGCAATTTCATCAGGGTCCATTAATCTATTAGTATAAGCAATGTTTGATGAGGCTGTGTGAGGATCATTGCATTCTCAAGGCTCCACTGGTTTCATGGAATTAAGAAAATGGTAATGAGATAGATGGGAATCTTATACTCATGACTAAATTTTTCTTTACACTATTTATATTTTTATTTACTCCTACATAATTATGTATTTCAAAGTCAAGATAAAGCAATGTATTGAACAGATAAATGTCAGATTATAATTGGGAAATGTTTTATAACAAAATAGAGATAGTATTTTAATTTTAAATTACACTGAGCATTCTACAAGAACCATCTTCCACATTAAAATCCTGCACCATACTGTATCAGTATTTTATTTATATTTTCCTATAATGCACTAAAAAATATTCACAAAATACTTTTCTTCCATAATACACCCTACATGAGGAATAGAATTTTGAATTTATAAAACTGTAGGAATGCATAAGGGCCTCAGATAATAAATTTGGGGTGAGAAGGATGAGAGGGCCATATATAGTTTGTTGTTCAGGACTGTAACAAGAACAGAAAAAAAAATCATAGGAAAGAATGTGACAAAGATAGAATACAGTATTAGATAGCACTGAACTACCAGGATTTTGTCTTTCAGTGCTGGACAAATTTAAGGAAGACTTTTCTTCTAGGATCTGCAAATAAAGAGTGAATATTTATTGAAGGAGTTACTTGAATTCAGGGTGAAACTGGAGTTAATGATGCCACCTTTATAGATAGATTCTAACTTTTCCAAAACATCTTTTCCCAAAAAATGAAGCACTTTTTCTAGTAATCCATCCTATTTTTCAGTTGCAAGTTCTATTTACATAAGCATATGCTTATTTTTCTGAGTTCAGGTTCATTTTCTGCTGTTTTTATACAGCAGCAGTAGTAATGCAATCTGGTTTCTGCAACTGTCCTTACTTCTTTTTGCCCAACCTCTTGATTATTAAAAGAAATGAATTTACGTTGACCTCACAGACTGACCAGAGGCTAGTTGAATGGGAGAGTTCTAGCTTCCTTTTATTGCTGACAACCTCTCTCAAAAACTGGAAAAATAATGCTCCAGATATTCTTCGTCTCTTTTACCCAGGTTTTTCAAAAATGACATAAAGAGACAGTAAAAAAACCCCAAAACAATAAGGATAAGGGCTCAGGAGAACAAGAAAGAGACATTGTTCTCATTATGAGGTTCTGTGCTTGCATGCCAAAATATTCTGAATGTATTTTTAGCTCCATGTTTCTGATACTAATTTCAGTTTTGAGATACTTAATTTTAATTAAATCCTGATTACATTTTTACTGCATGACTGGCAGCAGCTAAAGCAGAACTAAGTTTTACTTTTTTTGTGTTAAGAATCTTTAGATATTTACTAGTGTATCTTCCTTGAAAGGAAACCTCATCTTCAACATTTATAGTATTATCTCTCATGGAAAGGACTGGGAGTATAATTAGAGGCAACAGAGAAGTTATATTCACATCCTAACAGATGCTATAATGGTACAGAAAGTATAGGGTAAAATGCAGCTGCCATGCCCTGGGTGGAATGCAGCCATCATGCTTCAAACCAATTCCACCAAGATTCCCCACACATCGAATCTGCAACCTTAAGCACCTGCTGAGGGGAATGGAATGGAGGGTGGAGCAGAGTGGAAACCTTGTGGCCAAGGCCAAGGAAACCCTTGCAGAGAAGGGAACTCGATGGCACTTTGCAGCTGATAATCCCCATAGCAGTTGTCAGTCAGAGGAAAGAGGAGAAGGTGTCTTGCTGCCAAGCCAGAAGCTCTGGAGAATTCGTTCTCCTAAGATAAACTTGGTTCATTACAGCCTAATTAAATACAACAAACACCTCCATCCCAAGGTTACCTGCCATCAAGGTACGACCACCTCTCACTGAGGAAGTGTCTAAATTTTATTGACTATACAATGAACAGAAAAGCAAGAGAATTTTACACTAATCAGTAACAAAGGTGTGTACAGATTGAGTCATTCAACTCCACCTAAACATAAAGAAATACTATAGAGATAAGTTGGGAATGGTGGGAAATTAGGAGACTCCATTCTTCTTGAAACAGTCATAGGGCAGAACATGAGTTCTTCACTGCAGGTAGACTTATTGGGTAAGAACCACATTCTGGGTTATTTGGGATTAGAGCTTGTCTGTGCATTGCTTTGAATATGTTTCTGCAGTCAAATGACATCACAAGCAATCCTCGAACCTTAACTTACTACAGTTTTGTATTAATGTGTATTATTCTGTAAATTGTTGGTGTGAATCCTTCATGGGTGCTAGCAATCACCGGCAGAGGGGAAATACTGGAATAGAGGGAAAGACTCACTGAGGGATCTCCATTATGGGCTCTGTGTGTGTCCCTGAATAAGTCAGTCAAATACCCTCAGATCCAGCAGGATTGCTCAGTGAAGGGTCCCTATAACAGGACACTGACAGACTGGCTGGGCACAAGGGTCTTGGCTTTCCTGGAGTACTGACAGACAAATCAAATACTAAGGGTAAAGGAAGTCTTGCTTTTACAAATGACAGTTGGTCACTTAAATAACATTATATGGCAAAGTCATGAAAACCTTTCTTATCTCCCTCTCCTTGTGCTGTTACATTTGTCAAACTTCATTATAATTTAAACAGGAATTTCTATTCATGATCCAGGTTATACAGAAAAATACAGTTTCGTTACAATAATTACCCCCGAGTGGAAAAAAAACCGTAACAAACTTTCTTTAGAACTGTGGTCATTTCCAAGACAAATAAAATTCATTTTGTGGCAGTACTGATTAAGTCAGTCTTGATAGTAGACTTCTGGTGACTTGTAAGGACAAAAAAAGGGTAGATTTTCTTTTTTTTTCCCCCCGGATAAAATGTTTAGTGCCATTTGAAATGCAAAAGGGTGTACGAGTCATCTATCCAGGTCTAAGATGTGTGTGAATATTTACATAAGTAGTTGCTGGATCAATGCTAACTGCATAATAAGTCAGTATTTCACTTGATATTCTGGCCTCTGATAGGAACCTATTCTTCAGTATAATAGAAAAACATGCAGGTCCAATGTTCTTCCTCTGCTGGTACATTAGTACATATTTTTTAGAATGGTAGAGAGTACATATTTATTAGAATAGTAAAGAAGATTTAGGAAATATTTTTGAATACTTTTTTTTTATTTCTGATTAATAAAAACACTCATTTTTTGTTTATATTGCAGGGTCTAAGGGTCAGTGTGTCTGCTTCAAATTCTAAGTGCAAAAGAGAAAGAAAAACTTGAGCTTTTTCCATTTGCATAAAAGGTTACTGTTAACAGAATCCACCATTTATTGAATTTTACACAGAAAATATATAAGCCTTGAAATCTATCTTTGGAATACATTTCAAAATTATAAAAGTCACCTCTAGCATTGTTCTACACTTGAAATGCAATCAAAGCAAGCTTTACTTAATAAGATATTTCTACTACAGCACACAGTCAGTTTAATGGGTGGTAATTTGAAGTAACTTTGATAAGGTTAGGTCATAGTTTTAGTGAGTTAATCTGAGTTCAATGATAAATGAACATGCTGTGTTAACTGGTAGGAGCTTGGGAGAATCAGAGTTTATAGACATTATTTTAACAAATTGCCATTTTAAATCACTTTCCTCAGGGTCTTTAAGCAGGATTTCATCAATTACGTGCTTACAGCTCACATTAGTGATACACATTAAAAAATTTCCCACATGAATAATTTAGAAAAAAAATTGACTATCAAACCCCTGTGTGAGTTAGCTCCTGTCTATTTAAGCAAAGTTTTACTTAAATGATGCATGACATGCCATATTTCAAAAATGTTCCTTCTGAGATCTTAAAGACAAGATATGGAGGAAAAAACTGTCCTTCCAATGGTTATATATTCTCTCATGTGCCTTTTAATTTTTCTGATGTGTGACATCTTTGCTGGTTCTGTTATTTACTTTCCAGGACTGACTCACTTGAAAAAAACTTGCTCTTCATTAGGATTTCTTTGACATTTTCTGTTAAGTTAAGGGACACACAATTTGTCTATTAAATCAAGCATATAAGAATGAGAAGTGATATGAATTACTTGAAAAATTATTTGCAAGAGGCAAAATATTATTTCTAAAAGCCCCACACTTGTCTTTCCTCTAATAGCAGCAAATTTCAAAAGCTACCTGAAAGAGGGTATAGAATACATTTGATACCATGTGAAGATATTTTTTTCTGTTTTTTCTTCAAAAAAAAAAAGTTTGTTTCACAATTTTAAATGGGGAAAAAAAAGTGGGGTGGAAGTACTGGGTTTGGGTGTGATACAGAGTTTATTTTCTGCAGAGTAGTTGATGTGGAATTTTGTTCTTTATTTCTGCTGGAACCAGTGTTGATTACAAAGGTTATCAGAAAGGGCAAAAAAATATATCACCTGGACTACCAAAAGGGACAGATGCTGACCAGAAAATCCATTCTGCAAGAGTAACAAGATGAGAGAAGACAAAAAGTTCCGTGTGATGTTTGCAGAATCTGCAATACTCAAATTTCATCATGTTTTATTTTACGCACTTAGCTTTACTTACTAATGTAATGTGAATCATCCCTTTATTTAGGCTATGTGATAACAGGGAATCTTTATTAAAAAAAAGGAGTACAGAAGAACAATGTAGGTGGGGAGCTGAATAATGCCCTCATCTGGCTGCTATGAAACTCTGTGCAGTATGACATCAGTCCATAAAAGCCACATCTCCACACACAAGAAAAAAGGACCTTACACTTTTCCTTCTTGAACTTCAAGAAGTTTTAGTGGGAGAGGATGAAATGAGAGATGGGTGGGGTAGGGAGCAGGGGTGTTAGGGAGGAATAGGGGGAGGGAGGAAATGGAGCTGCAGCTTTGGATGGGTTTTATGTCTGGTTCTCAGAAAGCGGGAAGACTGGGAGGGCAACTAGGCAGACTACTAGGCATACTGAAAATTCTGAACTGGAGAAACCCACACCTTACATATGCACAAGCATATATGTGTGTATGTAAATATGTTTCCCAGTAAGACAGCTACATCCTGCTCAGCAAGAGAGGGGAGCAGGATGCGGTCACTGATGTAATTTTGTTGGTGCAAGTGCTCAGTGGGTCAGTCTGAGCTGCTCTGCTCAGCTGGCCATGTATTTGTACCTAAAAACAAGCATGGGGATGCAACAACCTCATTTCCCTTATACTTGTGAATTTTGTAGTCCCCTAACACTTTTGTAATTGTAAAAGACTGGGCTCTGGAACTACACCTAACTTATACTCATCCATTCATCACCTAAAATTGTATTGGATGAATTCAGGCTAAAACTCATTTGGCAAGATTATGTATGTAAAATCAAAATCCAATTTCTTGTATCTGATGTTAAGAGAAGACATTTAAAACAGCAGGAATGGATATTCTCTGACACTGAGAAGCAAAATTCTTGGACCTCTTTTACTACTTTATATATATCTCATTCATATCATTAGTTATTGTCACTTCAGTCCTTAAATAGTTTTTTATTCATCAAACTAAGGAAGTGATACTTATCCTCTTTTTTGAACATAGTGAGATATAATTGATTTTCTATAGCATCCACTTTACTAGTACAGGAGATTATATTAGTGGAAAACATTACTATTAAAATGAAATTATGATTTGTCATTGCTTTTGTATGTCTAACTCAAATATGCAGTATTCTTGGAGTTTGGTGTTTTATGCACTACACTAAAAGTGTTCAGATCAGATTCTCTTAAGTTCTAAAAATTATCCAACATATCATAGAAACACAGAATTGTAGAATAGTTTGAGCCAGAAGGGACCTTTAAAGGTCATCCAGTATGTGTTTTTAGCAGATAACTGATGCACTAGGGGAAGTAGGTATTTACACCTAGATTGCAGTGTCACCTTTCTGCTTCAGTGAATTGCATAGACTTAAATCTTTTAGATCGCATCATCTTGTGTAATGTCAACTCACATTGGCTTTTCTGCATGACACAATATAACGTGATGGGAGGTGACACAGAAAATGTAATGTGGTATGACACATCAGAAATGTAAAGAGTGCTGCAATTGGATAGTTGGTGTCAATTTAGATAGGAGACTTCAAATCCAAAATGAATCTGGCAGACACTAATGGAGTGAATGTTACAGTAACTACCGTATGTGTGAAACTCTGCATTCTGCACTACATAGTATATTGGAGAGGTTCAAAAGTAAAGTCTGAAATATTCAGAAGAATGACTATTTGTAGCTGATAGAGGCATGCAAGTTTAAAGGATGAAAAAGTTGTTTATTACAAAATGCTTTTTAATATTTTATGTTACCATAACTCATTCATTTTAATTCCTTTCCTAAGTTATGGAATACAAAACCCAAAATTATTTAAAAAGTACTTGTATATTGTTGTGCAACATTATGCCAAATTTCATTAGCATCAGATACTCAAATCCAACAGGTATGGATGGAAAACTAGCACCCAGTTATCCCAAAACAGTTTTAAATACTAAAATAATTCCCAGTTAATTTTCTGAATATTCCAATGGACTTTCCACCAGATAAATCTGCTGCACAAGTCTGAAGTTCTAAGAATTTTTTTCACAAGAGAACCTATACAATTCAGACTGTGGTCTAATTTTCCATGAACAATGCAGTGTAATGCTAACAATATATTAGATTTGACCATTCTTTTACAATTAAAAGTAATAGAAAATCCAAATAGGAAAAAGAGAGTAAACAGAAGACAACAAATAGTAATTGCAAATATCTGATGACTGTGAAGTGAAATGAGAATTTTCTAAAATATTGGTTTATTTTGTTTCCCAAAGATGTGGATGCTCCATCCCTGAAATTTTCATGGCCAGGTTTAATGGGACCCTGATCAACCTGGTCTAGTTGAGTTAGTCTCTGACAATGGCAGGTGTTTGGAATTAGACTCTCTAAGGGCCCTTCTAACTCAAATCATTCCATGATTCTATGATTCCTGCCTTGTCAAATGATTTGTACATCTGAGACTCATTGTCTCTTTCCCCCAGAAAGTTCTCTTTTTTTCTTTTTTCTTTTTTTTTTTTTTTAAATATGTTTTGTTTTGGTTTGGTTTGGTTTGGGGTTTTTTTTTGTCTGTTTGGTTGGTTGGGTTTTTTTGTTTTGTTTTAGGGTTTTTTTTGGGGTTTTTTCTGGTTTTGTTTTATTTTTTTTCATATGCCAACACGTTTTCTACTATGTGCTAGCATTCCTATGATTCAGGTCTTTTACAGGTGAGGAAGTCATTAGTTTTTCTTAAAGATTTAAAGTATTTTAATCTATTGTAGAACTCTAAAGTTTACTCATAACTACTCTAGAAGAGGAGAACATTTATATATGTCTATAGGTGTTCATTTTCTTCACTGAAAGAAAAATAATCTACTTTTAGACTGTATAAATAGATTAAGTGGGAAACACAGTGTTTGTAAAAATCTGAAGTATGGAAGAGGAAATGTTGGCATGTGGAAGAGGAATTCTTTAGGCCCATACTTGTTATTTGATATGAGATGAACAACCATAGCCTCAGAAAGTCTCTTTTTCAGGACAGCAACTCATAAGATATCACAATGTCTACTTTTATGCTAGGAAAATGGGAAGAAAAAAAAAAGAAAAAAACCCTAAACTGCTGTGCTACAGAACAGAGCTGAAAAACAGGGTGCAACAGACAGGGGTGATGCACTATATCTGATAAGGACCAGAGAACTTCAATTTCTTTTTTGTACTATGTAGTTTTAGCCCTTCAGCAAAAGATCTTTTTAGTGATAACTGCTACCCTCCTCTAATGATTCTTTCTTCGCTGAGACACAATTTTTTTTTGCTGTTTTTTCCTAGTAGTGGAGCAGCATAACTTAAGAAGGCTTTTTTTGTTATTTTTTTCCTTCTATCCATTAAAGTATTTTTGCCAATATTTCAGTGGCTAAGAGAAGCATGCCAATGTTTGGGAGGAAGAAGAAAATCAACTTTACTGCCAGATTCATCAGCAGTGATTTATTCCTCTGGGCAGTTTTTGCAGTTCCCATTGTTTCCCATAAAGTTAGAGTATAATGTAATTTTTGCAAAACCACGTACAGTGTTTCCTAGTGAATGCTATTTGCCATCATCATTTTGACAGAATCAATACAATGAGGTGTTATAGATGAGATCAGACAAAATGTGAAAGATAAATTGTAGGGCACAGTCTCACTCAGCAGCAGACTGTCTGGAGATGGTGATGGTCAGTCAACAGTTTAAAGTCATTCATCCAAAGAACAGCATTAACAAGCGCATGGTTCCCTGCAGGTGCTGCTTTAGGCATGCCATCAGCTTCTTGCCTAAGGCTTTATACTGACTATTTTTAATTCATAACTGCATTAGAGGCCTAATACATTATTTTGCAAAGTAGTGACTCAGTAATCACTTCCTACGTATTTGTAGAATCAAGTTGTAAGAGAGAAGCTGGTTGTGTGATTTCATGTGCAACTGAGGTAGTATCTTATCCTAAGGACATTAATTATCTTAGGACATTACCCACAATAATCTATAAAATTACTTCTGTAGTGGCAATTAATTGATTACCCCTTACATTAGGTAGGCTAAGAGTACAATTCCATAATTTTTAGTTGTTCCAGCGTATTGATTTTTAAACTTTTTGTTTAAATTTCTTTATTAACTTGGGGCTCAGTTCTGTGTTTATTCATACATGGCATAACTTTTTCAGCTGTACTAAAGTTCTTTGCAAGCATTTAAGCACAAAATTAGACATAATATTCTGCAGGCTGTGGCCGCATTTTGTCACATTTTTTGTGTGAATTTTTTCTCCATTTGTATATTATCTATGCTTGTGGTTTCTGGCTGTGGAACTTAGACTTGACCTGTCTTTCATGTCCAGTTAATATGTCCATTAATCTCTTTCAAATAGTATTTCTGACTTTGGAAACTGCTTTAGCAGTGTAAACAAAGGACAAGATGCTTTTATTAGTGTTTCTGGCCAATTTCCCAATTCAGATAGCTTTTATTACAAGTAAGACTAGTTTAAACATATCAAGCTCTTAGTAAAAGGGAAATAAAAGTTATTTTAGGAAACAAGGAAAAATTATCATCCACAGTGTGGTTTTTGATATTCATAGCATAATGTGCCTATTCTCCAATATCTGTAGAACCCTCCAAGCAGTGGGGTCAAACAGTGTCACTATGTGATTTGGCACTCCAGGAGACACAGCACTGAGGGACATTGTCTAAATTTGTTAATAACAGGGAAAAGTCACACATCTTAAAAAAAACCTTTCTTTTGTTAAGATGAAAGAAAATAATCTTAAACCTAGCATTAAAAAAAATTATTTGTTGCCTTCACAATTTTTTTGCTACTGCAACAGAAATTCCTTTCTGTAAGTGCAAGGGTCTTGGACCAGTGACTATTGTTTGATTGCCCAGATTTTGTGGTCACTGTTTTTGGTTTTTTAGCTTCTCCCACCCAGCATTTATCTCTTCAAAGCCATTTTGTCTTTTAAGATTGTCATCCACCCATTCTTCATTTGTGCTCTAACATCACTCAAATACCCTATTTCCTGTGAGAGTACTATGTTTCTGCCTCTGAAAGTCAGCTGGAGGCAGATTTTGGTTATTGGCATATTTTTGGCATTGTGTTCCATAATACCAACCCATTATTTCCTAAGAATTCTGTAGCCTCAACTTTTCTACTCCAAAAAACCCTGAAACAGAGGTGAAAAAAATGTGATAGAGGGTCTTATTTGCATGAAACTCTTCCTCTTAGCAGCTCACATGTGCAAGATACAAAAATAGTTACCTTTAATGATTAATTATTTCAGAAAAAAAGAAAACTAAGTTGGATTATGGTAATAGTGTAGCAAATACAGTAAAATGACTACATTTTCTATTAAGTGATACTTCTATACTGTTTTCAGCATAGTTTCCCTTGGAACCAATGTAATAAAGAGGTAAAATGGGACAATATGTATCACATTAAAGGTATTAAGCCAGGTATCTTCACATGGATCTACATACAGAACCAAACATTGAAGAACAAATCTCTATCTCTTGTATGTGAAGACTGAGAGACAATTAGTTGAAGTACTACTTCTTCCACTTCCAAACTATCAGTGGACATCCCCAACGTCATGGACCTGTTGCATGACGTGGCAAGAGTCAGCTGTCAGCCAGTACAATTTACAAAATATATATGTATTTATATATAATAATCTGTATTTTTACAAGGATTCTCATTTCAGAAAATTATGACAACTGTATCAAAGAACAACAAAAGCTTATTGTGAGAAAATGTTGATCATAGTAATGGACAATGTTGTCCTTTCAATAAGGAATAACTGTAATGTTACTAAGACCAGGTCTGACACCCGAAAAGTGAAAGGTACTTAAGGGTCAAGAAGAAAGATAATTAATCTCATCGGTATTTCCTTCATTATTAATCCTTTGAAGAATCTTAGAAAATATGTTTTCTTTAGTATATTTTGCTAAAAACAATCATACTGAAATACAAAAGAAACTTCTTGCTTAATTCAATTTAACATATGCTGAAATTTGCATGAAAATTTCAGCATTCTTATGAAATGAAATAAAAGAAAGGTCACAGAAGGCTATTTCAATTCAATTTCAATTATTGACAAATTAGAATTTTTTTTCTATATAATATGTTTTCGTGTCAATAGAAACTTCAAAACAGAAAGTAGTTTTAAGGTACTATTTTGTAATCATATATGTAGTGTTATGCAAAAGAGTGGTATGGGCACTTTTATCTTCATTTACTGAGTCTGCTTTTGAGATCTACACCATTTGATCCAAAATCTCAATCTGCTATGTCTGAGACAGTTTGGGAGCAGTAATGAATTACCTAGATAGACAAAGACTATTCTGAATATAGTCTACTTAATTCCCATAAAATTGTGCCTGCACAACCTGCCTATAAGAGCAAATGGCTGTTTTTCTTTCTCCAAAATTTGGTTTGGACATAGCCCCTGGTTTGGCACAGTCAACACAAATTTCATATATCTTAATCCATAAAAGGTAACAAATTTATGCTGGTTCTCCTACTTTCAGCGGAATTTCATGTTGAAAATATAATTTAATTTTTCCTTTGGCAACTTAGAAAAGGAAAAAATGCTGATCTATTAAAAAAGTCTGAGCTTTATATCTTTATCCTATTTTAGTGAAGGTAGCAACATTATTTGCTATCCCACACTTGAAAAAAAAAATCTAAAAAATGAAAATACATTAGAAAATATTCTTTGCTACAAGAATATAATTTTATTCCCAGTAGTTAAAATAAAATTATCAAATAAAACTTTGATTGTTGCTACATTTGGGAATGATATTTGCTGTATTTTTATTACCGCTGTAATTTTCAAAATGTTAATGTATGCATACAGTTGCAGAGGAAATTTATTAAGTTAATTATCTTTCCAGTTATTTTCCAGTAAAATTTACATTTTGCTTTTTTTGCTTGGATTCTTCTGTGGTAGTTAATTATTCCATTGGTAGATATGACCTTGTTCCTTATCACAGCAGGGGCTATATATTTGTTCACAGAAAAAGGCTTTTACAACCTAAATTAGATAATAAAAGTCTTGTTGCATTCTGACAGTATACACTACTACATTTCATTTTAGAGAAGTGGCATTATCTCAGTAATAGCATGCAAATACCAAACAAATTAAACAGTGTTGTAAAGCAGGAGAAAAAATGGAAAAAAATCAGGATAATGTGAAAGAATTTCAGACCTTATATTGTTCAGCAACTGTTTGATAAATTGTCTACAAGATACTAGATGAAAACACCTTTTAAAAGCTGGCAGTGCAGCATAATAGGAATATTGCTGTTTTCAAGATATAAACTGTTTTAACGGAAGCGTGTTGTGTTTGGTTAACACTTGCTTTTGTAATTTCTTTCTGTAATGATTAGTGAAGATATTCTGACTCTGGGTTTTTTTATTACATTCGAGTGATGAAACTGTGAAAGTATGTTTAGACTATATGCAATGACAACTAAACTGACTGTAATTTTAAAATAAATTAGTAGAATTACAAATTAAAAAAAGAAATCTTTGAATCATTATTATTTAAGTGCATTACTGAACTATAATGAGTATATGCATGGGGCATAATTTTAGATTACTTAAATTTTATGTCACAGGATAATTAAAAGTAGTTTTATTTGTGTCATTAAGAACTCAGATAAGACAAACACAGAATGATTTAGGCTGGAAAAGACTTCAAGTATCATCAAGTCCACACTTTGACTGAACACCACTTTGTTAGCTAAACCATAGCACTGTGTCCAGTTTTTTATTCAATGCTTCCAGGGATGGTGACTCCACCACCTCTCTGGCCAGCCCCGTTCCAATGCCTGACCACCCTTTCAGTGAAAAAAATCTTGATGTCCACCCTCAACCTTCCCTGGTGCCACTTGAGTCTATGTCCCCATGACCTGTCACTGGTTGCCTGGGACAAGGGGCCAACACCACCTAGCTACAGCCTCCTTTTAAATAGAGAATGGTATGGTCTCCCCTCAGCCTCCTCTTCTCCAGGCTAAACAACTCCAGTTTCTTCAGCCAATCCTCATAGGCCGTACTCTGTAGACCCTTCACCACCTTAATTGACCTTGTCTGCAAACTCTTCATCAATTCAAGATATTTTTTTAAGTGAGGAGTCTGAAACTGGACACAAGACTCGAGGTGCAGCCTTACCAGTGCAAGCAATACAACAACAGTATGAAAGCCTAATAATAAATAAATAAATAAAATGGACATCAGCCACTTTTTACAAACCACATACCAACCGTTCTCTGGTTTTGGTCCATCAGTCTCTCTATTCTTTCCATAAGAGGAGTCTGACTTCTTATGATCATCTTCTACATTCAAACCTCTAACCTCTCTTACATGTTGCCGGGGACCAGGACCATTCACCTCACTGTATTAGCTGACATATAAAGAGATTGTCTACATATGGAAGCAATGGATTATACATGGATACACTGTCAGCAATTTGCTAAATCCCCCCATATCTTCCAAAATTAACATCATTCAAATTGTTTAGAATTTTGTTCAGCCTTTCTTTTATCCTGCAAAAACTATGCTTGTTGGATAGATAAGGTAGCAATGGGAAAATATTCCATAACAGCTAGGAGAGATTAAAAGCACTGGAACGATGGCAGAGACAGAAAGGCTTTTAGAAGCAATCCACTAGGATTCTATATATCCAAATAAGTTTGTTCCCTGTCAGTTCATAAATTCTGCTGCTCAACTTTCATGTTTAGCACATTTCCAAGTATTATTCCGAAATAAACCCTCCAGTTTCCTTTGAAACAAAATTCAAGCGAATTCCTAAATATTGTTTACCCCCAAATACCTCTTCTTTTCAGCAATAAGGAGGAGTCTGTACTAGTTTTCTCCCTCTGTGATGAACCTACATTGTTCTTTACAAAATCTCAGCAAAAATTGTATCTGAAATCTCTCTTTGTGTTAAGAGCATGTGCTGTCATACATATCCCAAAAAGCACATATTCTTAAGGTCTGCTCCAAAATATGTCCCAGGGAGTTGAGTTCTTCTCTCATTTTTAGCAACTAAGAAGTTTGAAAAAAATTAATAGTATACCATGAGTCAAGGGGAACCGTATTTGGTTCTTGGTTTGGCTACTCCACAAACTCAGAAGTTATCTGATCTATGCCTGACTGCATTTTTCCAGTACAAACTAAACAAAACTGGTGGAAACTCTCTTAGAAGTGAGGTGGAGGTGCTGCAATTTATAGTGATGACAGATACAACCCTGAAATAGGATTGGGAAAAACACAGCTTTATCACTGTGGAAGAATAAAATCTAGCTATCCATCAAGAGGACATCTGAACTAAACAGAAATACTTCTATTTGTAAAAAACTAGTTTGGTCTGTTTTCAGGTCCCATCATCTGAAATATTTTTGGTAAGGATCAGTTGTAGTCCTTCACCCAGAAAAAAAATAATTTGGTGACATTAACAAAAATGACAGTGCAAAAGTTCATACATTTAATTCTGAAAGACTGCACTTGATTTCTCAAATATTTTTTAAAATTTTCATATCGAAAGGTATTTTTGAAAGATAAGAAATACTCCAGGAAAAAGAATTTGCTTCTCTGAGGTTGTGAAAATACCATGTCGGTTATTATGGTGTTAACTGACGCTTCTCTGAGGTTGGTGAAAATACCATGTCGGTTATTATGGTGTTAACTGACAAGTAAAAACACATTTAATCAGGAGTAGAGATTGTCAAACTCATTCCACTGAAGGAACTAATTTTACATCCTTTAAAACTTATTATTAAAATATAACATATTATTATATAAGATAGATTCTGTATTCATATGTCTTTAAAATTCTATAAGACATAAAATGAGAGGTTTTCTTATTATGTAAATTTCATCATAAACAACATCTATAGCTGGGGGTCACAGTGTCTACTTTAGACATTTGTTCTACTGTAAAATGAATTGTACCTAGAAATTATCTGTTTCAATACAATAGAAATATATGTATTCATCAATAAATATACTTAATATAGAGTTAAATAATCTCACATGGAAAACTCTGAAACTTCTAAAAGAGCATGTCTTAGTCAGGATTCTACTTTCCAATTAAGAGTTAGTTTGTTGTGTACAGGACCTGAGACTATGAGTTCTCCAGTTTATAGGGAAAGGAAGAAAAAGAAAGAAAGAAAGAAAGAAAGAAAGAAAGAAAGAAAGAAAGAAAGAAAGAAAGAAAAGAAAGAAAAGAAAGAAAGAAAGAAAGAAAGAAAAGAAAGAAAGAAAGAAAGAAAGAAAGAAAGAAAGAAAGAAAGAAAGAAAAGAAGAAAGAAAGAGAGAGAAAGAAAGAAAGAAAGAAAGAAAGAAAGAAAGAAAGAAAGAAAGAAAGAAAGAAAGAAAGAAAGAAAGAAAGAAAGAAAGAAAGAAAGAAAGAAAGAAAGAAAGAAAGAAAGAAAGAAAGAAAAGAGGAAATAAAAGAGAAAAGAAAAGAGGGAAGGGAAGGGAAGGGAAGGGAAGGGAAGGGAAGGGAAGGGAAGGGAAGGGAAGGGAAGGGAAGGGAAGGGAAGGGAAGGGAAGGGAAGGGAAGGGGAAGGGAAGGGAAGGGAAGGGAAGGGAAGGGAAGGGAAGGGAAGGGAAGGGAAGGGGAAGGGGAGGGGAGGGGAGGGGAGGGAAGGGAAGGGAAGAAAAAAGGAGAAAAGAAAAGGAAAAGAAAAGGAAAAGAAAAGAAAAGAAAAGAAAAGAAAAGAAAAGAAAAGAAAAGAAAAGAAAAGAAAAGAAAAGAAAAGAAAAGAAAAGAAAAGAAAAGAAAAGAAAAGAAAAGAAAAGAAAAGAAAATGCTATCTTGTGTCCCTCTCAAAGTTTTAAAATGTCACAGAATATATAAAGGCTTTTGATCTTCCCAGAAAACATCAGCTTGTGCTCAAAAAAATCAACATCTCTTCTCAAAAGTTGTTAGGAAAATTTAAACACAAGTTCGTTTACAGTTTGTTCATAAATATCTTATTACAAAAAATGATTACTAGTTGCAATAGTGTTATTAAATTTTCATTTCAGAAAATTACTTACAAACAAATTAGGAGCCTTTAAATGAATGGTTGTTTGAAGCACTCTCCTAAAGCTATACACGTTTTCTTAAAAGAGTGTATGTGCCTTCTAGACTTTAAGTTTTGAAGTGTACTATAGAGTCCCATGTAATTTGATAAATATCAAGAATTATGCACACAAAGTAATTTCCCTAAGGATACTGGTGACATAATGATAAACCTCAAGAACTCTGCTCAAATGATTTGTTAATGTCACAAGTAGTCCCAAATGGAATTGCAGTTTCTTATGTACATACAAGTGTATGCAATTTTTATAAAATAAAGTAAAAGAAATCATTCTTTCTGATCAACACTACTAGTTTAAAATTAAATGTGAGCAATATTTTCTCCTTGCCATTGACTTGCACTGCACTCCTTTCTCCTCTTCTCCAGCCAAGTTTTGTCACTTTCTCATTCCACTGTTTCTTCTGCTTCTTTTCCCCCTATTCTCTTTCCATACTTTTCAATCCTCTTCAGCAAATAATATTTTCAATCAAATCCACTTATTGCCATGAATTTCCCAAGGGGAGGATATGAATCAGTAGCAGATTAATCTTATTCAGAATGTTCAATGCACTACTAATAAAACTATTGAATACTCACAAAAGGGAGATATTTCTCTGCAGAAGGAAGCATATTTAACAATATTATCAAGGGACCTACCTGGGATAACTCCCACGCAAGACAAAAAATTGAGTGAATCTCTCTGGCATTGCTTTCCTTTCCATCAATTATTTCTTTTATAAGGTTTTATGTATTTCTTTAGGTTTCTTCTCTTTTCTCTATCTTCCAGAACCTGCAGTTTAATATTTCCTTTCTTAACAGAAAACCAGACACTACTTTAGAGTTTTAAGGGAAGAAGCTCAGAATTCATTTTATACAGGCTATTTTCCCTTCCCATGATCTATAATATGATGAAACACCACACCTGAAATGAGTGTTCAATATTTGACTACTTGTTGTAAATTAGGAAGCAGACATAGCATCAAACGACATGCTATTTGCTAATGAAAATAATTTTACAGCCTACAAATTGTTTTTATTAAAATTGCAACAATCTCTCTGAATCAGAATACAATTTAGAGCATTAACCATGATATATACATTAGTCTTTGTGTTGGTTTTTCATGGCCTGTTTCTTGGCAGCAGGGGGCCCACAAAGATATCTGTGAGAAGCTGCTGGAAGCCTCCACCATTTCCAGCAGAGTCCATCCCTGATGGCTCTGAAGATGGATATGCTGCTGGCCAAGGCTGGGCCAGTGAGAGCGGCGGGTAATGCCTCTGTGATAATAAATTTAAGAAGAAAATGAAAACAAAGTGCACACAGTTTTTCTGAGCCAGAGAAGAGGAAGAGGTGAGAACATGTGAGGGGAAACCACACACAGACACCAAGATCACTGGAGGAGGAGGGTAGGAGGTGCTCCAGGCACCAGAGCCGAGATTCTTCTGCAGGCTGTGGTGAGGACAATGGTGAAGCAGCTGTGCCCCTGCAGCCCATGGGGATCCACAGGGGGATGCAGAGATCCAGCCACAGCCCATGGGGGAGGTGCCCACTCCAGAGGGGGTGGATGCCTGGAGGAGGCTGTGATCCTGTGGGGACCCAGTGGAGAGAGAGAGCCTTGCTTCCAGGCTGGAGCAGCCTGTCCTTGGAGGACTGCACTCCATGGAAGAGTGACTCACACCACAGCAGTTTTGGGAGGACTGCTGCTTCTGAGTGTGGACCCATGCTGGAGAAGTTTTATGGAGAACCGTCTCCCATGGGAGGGACCCACAGTCACATGGGGGTGTGACTTCTGCTACTCCTAGAGTAGCAGAAGAAAATCTGAGTGATGAACTGACCAAAACCTCCATGTCCTGCCTCCCTGCAGTGTTGGTAGGAAGAAGGGAGGGTTTGGGGGAAGACAAGGTGTTTTTAAGGGCTTATATTATTTCTCATTATCCTCATCTGATTTTGTTAGTAATAAATTCACTTTGTATCTCTTAGTTGAGTCCGTTTTGCCCTTGGAGTGATTTCCCCTTGTCCTTATCTGAAGTCCTGAACCCTTCATTAGGTTTTTTCTCTCCTCTGCCCAGCTGTGGCAGGAGAGGTTGAGCGAATGGCTTTTCTGGATGCCTGGTCTTTGGCCAGTGTCAAACCACAACAGTCTTCTAAAAGGGTAGAATTGAAACATTAAAATATCCTTATGCAACAAACCTAAACTCTTATTTTACTAATTATATAAGAAACAAGTATTATGGATGGGTTCTCCTTACAGTTCTTTTCCCTTAAATCTTAAAATTTATTGAATCTTGGGTGAATTGTTTTGATTTTTTTCAAAGATGAAACCCAGAACTTATGTTCCACATATGTCCTGTCCTGTTTAGCTGAAGTAGTCTTATACTTGAAGACAAAATATTAGAAAACCATGTCATGAAAAGCTCTAACTGAGCTCTGACTGAGAATTTTTTTTTAGGTACAGTCACATATCTTAACCTATCTGGAAATCTGCAAATCTTTAGTTATTTGGAAGGCAGTTAGTCTTGGACAATTACATCTTCTGAAATCTCTGAACTATTACTTTTTTCCAAAATAACTTAAATGCATCTTTGGAATGAAAAGTTAGAATTACTATTGTCAAAAAATAGTTTTAAGGTATAGAAAATGGGGGTACAGTGAAGAGTTCTAAACCAAATGTTTCTTCATGCAACACCAGACTCTTAAAAGATTTGTGGATACTATAAGCATTCTTAAAGGCTTTTCTTGTAGGCTTTTCAACATAAATAAAACTTTATTTAATAATAAAGAAAATAGTATGTTTATCTTCATCTCACAATTAATTAAAAAATTAAAAAATTAAAACCATAAAGACAACAAAAAACATATATATGAATAATTGAAGTATTTAAGGAAATACAGGTAGATGTTAAAGAAAATAATTTAAAATCACACAGAAAAAGTAATTGTCATCTAGAAGTGAAAATTAAGATCTAGACTGAATCCTCCTAAATGAATTACAAGAAATCCATCTTATTCTATGGTACAGCATTGAAGAAACTTAGTGCAATAAACTCAATAGACAGCAAGTTTAATAATTGCTTACTTAATAAAAAACTGAATTGTTTTGGAAACTGCTTATACATTACTAGTTTTAGAAGTTATAAAGAATTTTCATTTTACACTGCCTACATAATTAACTAAAATATAAATTCCAAAATGTAATAAATTATAATCAATTTTGCTTGTAAACACACACACAATTTTCTACCACATTTTAAAAAACAATACATTTACTTGGGAAATAAATTTAATATAAAGAATTTCTATGTCTTTAATATTAGATATTAGATATTAGGTTATGTTTTGTCAGAAAATTGACCACATGAGTGAGATGTTTTTCTTTAACTGTTTTTAGTTCATTTCTTTAAAATAATAGAGTTCTAAATTTACTAACATTTTCAGTAGCCATGTGAAGTCAAATACCAAAGTTTATCCCATCCAATCTGCTATGTACTTTTGAGAAGATTATTGCAAGTGGTCTGAATGGTATTTTCATTTATGTTGTTTTTCTGATTTTTCTGTTATCTAAGACCAAGAACTAGACTAAAAAAATGTTGCGCACTGAAAAATAATGTTTATGTAAGACCATATCTTACAAAGTATTCTATGCTATAATGTGTAGCAGAGCTAACAAATTGCTGTCAATTGGAAAATTTTTTAACATTTAATTGAGATTTTTTTTTTTAATCTTGATAAAACAGCAGGGAACATGGATATATTTTATTTTTTTTATTTCTGGTTTGCCATAATGTAATGTATCTGAATAACCATTCAGGAAAAAACAGCTTACAGCAGAACAAACTCCCATTCATTAATGAACAGAATCACATTTATTTATGTCTTTATTATACTCTTCTATATTACAGGGTTGCAAATTTCATCAACCATCTACATTTTTATGAGAAAATAGTATATTTTTAACTTTTAAACTAATGTAGTTCTTTCAAATGACTTGATAGCCCAATGAAGCCTCATAAAACTCGTGTTTTCATAGTGTTTTTGTCATAGATTGTTGGTACTTAGAAATTCTTTCTGCATCGAAGAATAGAAGCACAGTGCATCTACATGCTTTTTTATTTTTGTTTCTTCTCATTCAGTTGTTTAGAATTTGCAAAATTATTTTCCATCTTCTACTTGTTCTATTCATTCAGCTAATATGCATGGGAGGGACTTATTTAATTTTGCATAAACATCTGTTCTGACAAAACTGGCTAAATGAAAATATTTGTCATTCTGTGATTTGAAGGCCCAAACTACTGAGCCAGCAATAGACAAAACACACACACAAAAAACTTTTGAAAGAAAAGACATTTTTAAACTTTTAGAAACTGATTTTTTTTTTTTTCATGTTAGGTACCTTCAGACTGGGAGTAAGGAAGAAGCAGAATAATTGAAATTGCTCTGGAGGCAAATGCATGAGTATTTAAAATCCACTTGAGAATATCTTCTTCAAAATTCAATTCATCTTCTTGAGTGTTATTGTTTGCTTTGGGAGCTCTACATTATTAGATTGCATGATATATGTTTGGAGCTATATATTTCCTCATCTCCCCGGTGTATTCATATCTGAAGACTCTGTGCATGAACTGTTCTACCTAAAGGCACATACAACATTTCCCTCAACTGGTCTTTTAACTGAATGTCAGAGTAAAGAAATCCAATTCAAGGATGCACAGAGCTGAGAACACCTATTTTTTGTTGCCTCTGAGCTCTTTTGACAGAGTTAAAGAAGAACATTTTGAAGAAGAAAAAAAAAAGGGATCTTCAGACAATGGAAATTTTTGAGTACTTGAATCTTGACCAATAAGGTATAAGGTCATATATAAAAAACTTATTTTAATTGAGCTATCAGGTTTGTTTATTTAACTCATTTAGGAAATATATGAAATTATTTTGTATAATGCATGTAATTATTTTGTTTAAAATAATTTGGTGATAAGTCTAAGCAGCCCAATCCACTGAGGGACAAATTTTATTCTCTATTATAAATATTTTTTGTATATAAATTTATAGTACAAATGTTTTAAAATCCACAGAACAACATAAAAGTAAGAAGAAATATTTAGTCACTGAGAAGATACTGTCATTCTTTTGACTGGATATCCATGGAACATGAGGAGGGTCAAGCTCATATACAGCAAATCTAAAGATGCAGGTCTTTTGATTCCAGGTGTTTGCAATTTGTTCACATTTTCCTTGTCTGGTCACCTTATAAGGTTTTCCATTCCTTGTACAAGACTGGTAGCTTCTGTTTATCGCTCTTCAGTGACTCAGTGGGAAATAGGGTAGTATGTTACAGCAGTGGTTTTTGCCAGTTTGTTGGTTAATTTTACTATTTTTTTAAACAAAAAGGAATATATTTATCTGGATGAAGTGAGAACCTCTATGCTATTAAAAATAACATGAATGTTAATATTGCTATAAAATTAGGTAACATCTTCTGAAAATTTTGTTACATAATTTGTGTATATTTAATTACATGGTAATTCAGCCAGATTTCAATCCAATTATTTTGATGTTTTTAATGAAATATGTGACAGTTATTCAATTAATGGTTAGCTTTTTTAAATTATTGTTAAGTAATTTCCAAACTTTTTTTCATTCTCAGATATGTGTTTATACATTAGAGTCAACAGTAGATTAATCCATGCAATGAATTAAGTTGTGTGAACTTAGAAACTCCTGACCTACTCAGCACAGATAGGGAGGTGAAAGAAATCACTATGCCTAAAGCACTTTGAGAAGTGAATCAATCTTCTCAAATCCCCAAGCAGACTAGCAGAGTCACTATGTCTAACCAGAAAATTGATCTTATGTGAAGATGAAATGAGTGTCTGATTGACAGAAAAGGGTTTGTACTGCTTTACAAATGTCCTCAAGAAAGAAAGACTAATGTGCAGATTTTTTTTCCAAGACTGCCTTTCCGAAATGCTAGCAGGGGAAGAGAAATCCATAAAAGCAGCAATACCCTCAGTACAATTCTAAACGGAGTCATAATTTCATCTGTTACAGAAGCCTCAATGCCAGATAATATTTCATTATGAAGGAACACTAGCTTTATCTAGTATGTATTCTAATTTGAAAAACCTATTCTAAGTTCCTGTCTGCTGCTGACTTTTGAAAGACTCATCATAGTCTAAGTTCATAATGAGCAATAGTGACAAAAGCAAATATTAGCATCGCAGATTTTGTGCCTAAATATGATCCAATTGTATAACCATTTGCACCCTTATCAAATTTTGGATATGAAAAATGAATATATCAATATCAGTTGTGGTTGGTAATAATGAACTTCCAGGGAAAATACTGGAACTTCATAACTGAATATATATTTTTTATGAGACTGTCCTGTTTCCATGTGATTCTTCAGTATTTCTTGTGTCAAGAATAGAACACTGGAGTTATTTTTGTGACAGTCTTTGCTTAGTATTTAGGTCTGGAGGCCACCATCAAAACCAACCATTTTAGACTCTAGACTGTGAAGTATTCTCAGGTAAATGAATGTGCCTGTCTGCTCATGATGTTTGGTGCGAAGTGTGTATTTCACTTTCCCATGACAAAAACAACACTCTATCTATGTACTACAGAAAAGTTCCCTATCTGAAATTAAAAACAATGTGTCCAGGAAAACTGGCACACTTTCTATCACCATTTAAGAGGTTAAAACTGCATCTTCCTTCTGTATTGACAGATGTTTTGTACACATTGAGCTGCAGTAATACCATGATATTTGAATAATTAATATATTGAACCATTTGTTTAATTGCAGCAGAGATAATAATGGGGGCCATAGCCAGGAATACTATGATTTTTCTCTTGCTAACTTAAAAATTTTAATCTTAAAAATCACATAAACATAGATGCTGTTTTGTTAGGTTGGTATTACAGTATGAACAGTAGCAGAAACTAAATGCATTCTTCAAGTCATTTAATGAGTCAGGACAGAATTTAAGCATATCTTGTCCTAGACTGCAGCCACTTTTCACCATAATGGGCTGGAAGAGGGCAAGATGCTCCACTGAAAATGTCTAGGATGTTTAAATTAATTTGTCTATCTGGATAAATTTGGCATGGTTATTAGTTATCATGCTTTTGCATACAGTATTTATAACTATGAGATCCAAGGATACTGGCCAGACTTTTTCTGTAGTCAGAAGTACTATCTTATACAAGCCCTGGTAGTATGGCTATAAGGCAGTACCTAAGATGTCAGAAATGCAATATTTTCTTCAGGCTCTTTTAAATGAACTACATTTTTAAGGCTTTCAAAAGTATATTAACCTTTATGTGCAAACTTGCTTATAAATATTCTAACAGGTAGCAGTTTTCAGCTATATTTTTAGTATGAAGATCAGTAGCACCCATTATGTTTCTTGAGTCATGTAATGTACCATACAGACTGTGCTTTCACTTATTTCTAATAAAAGAATATATTCTACACAACCTTCTTCCTACTGGTTACCTTATTCTTAGCTATGGTTCTTCACTGCATAGATCAAGTATCTCTCAATGTCATGGTAGGGAATACAACAATGTGGGGTTTTGGTTTGGTTTCATTTTAATTTGTTAAGAATTAGATCAAGAAGTTAATCTCATCAATAGTTAAAAATCTAAATGTTGTGGCATTCTGTCTCAAATAAGAATTTATAACTGCTTTATTTATATAAGGCCCTAAATTTCAATATTTTTAAATGTAGAAAATATTTTAATGATTTTAAATAATTAAAACACTTTATCAAGTTAAACTACTACTTAGATTTTTAAAAATTAATTGTAAACATAGGACTCCTAAGAGTCTTGGTTTGTTTTTAGTTTTTCTTGTTTGTCTGTTCCTATTTAGTGGGGGTTTTTTGTTTTGGTTTGGTTTTGTTTTTGTTTTGTTTTTGCTTTTTTTTTTTGTTTAGTTTTGGTTTTTTGTTTGTTTTTTGGTTTTTTTGTTTTTTTTTTTTTTTTGTTTTGTTTTGTTTTGTTGTTGTTGTTTTGGTTTGGTTTTTTAAAAATTTTTATTTCCTTTTGTCTGTGTGTGTTTTGACTGCATTGGTATTCTCAGCACAATGTTCCACAGACACGTTTGAGCTCAGTGGCTATTTCTGAAACTCCTACAGACAAATCCAGATTTGAATGCAACTCTCTGGGCACTGGATGCATAATTTAGCAATCATATTTTATATTTGCTGTAGCATGACCTTGACATCTGTGTGCATAAAGTTTTTTATATTTTGCACGTTTTAATATCTAGCAGTAGATACTTATGAATGAATTTAACTCTGAAGTCTATGTAACCCTGTCTTTTTTTACTCATAAGTATATTAAAGATGATTCACTAGAGTACTTTTATTATGGTTAAGAATTTAAAATCACAGATGTTTGTCTAATGCATATTCAATTTTTTTTTGCCTCAATAAAATTTGTTTCTGTATATTATCACTTATTATTTTATGCAGGTATGTTTTCTATAAGATTTTCTTTTCAAATAGAGGGAGTATATGCAGGTTAAAAAATTGTGTGTGGATTCTTTTTCTTTTATATTCCTTCTTTCACCTGAAGAATTTGCCACAAGACACACATGACTTCAGGATGGCAAAGTGCAGTTTGTAGTATATCTTACCTAAATTAAGCTTAAACCCAAGTTTCACAAGAAGTAAGTGAGGACAGAACAGAGACCAAAGTCTTAATCTACAAAGGAGAAATATAGCTCACTTGACATGCAGTATCCTACTTGGATGTCAACAGATGGTTTCAAACCATAGCAAAGGTTGGATTTCTTTGACATTTGAAGCACAGTGGTCTTTAACATCTGCTGTCCCCTGATGTGTGCTTGACAGCTCATTTCAGCAGGGGATACATAGCATCATATTGGCATTTTTTTTTTCCAGCTCGTACAGCTGAGAATAACCTGGACCACAAAGGATCATACTTACAAAGCATTTAGATACACCATTATATTTTCTATATTTTTTTTTTCAACTGTTTCAGCAACTTCTAACATTTTAAATTAGAGGACTACTCTGACATAGAAAAAAATTTGTTTACTCAATAACATGTTCATTTCCATTGCTTCAAAATAGTTCAACTAAATACCAATTTTCTTGTATAAATGTCAAGCATTTAATGGAAAAGCACTTCATCAGTTATATTGATGGAAGTAAATAATTCTGTTAGGAAATATTGTTAATATACCATTTGTTGAACTATGCATTAAATTCTGTTCTATTGTGCAGTAAATGTACCTTTTTTTTCTTATTTTGATAAAAATGACAATCCAAGTAAAAGTGTTTCACAAAGGAGGGGCCAGGTAGCTTAAAGAATCACTATCAAAGGTATTGGCAACAAAACAGGTTTTAAAATGAATTTGTGAAAATGCAACTTTAACAGAGTTTGATGGCTAAAATCACTGTATTACTTACTACATAGGTGAAACATAATAGGAAAATTGAATAAGAATCAGTTTAGAATGTTTTATACAGAGACTGGGATACAAAATAGTAAAACACCAAAGGTTTTTGATTCTAAAACTTAAAGGGTTTAGCAGCACTTAATAATTGAATAATTTAACATTTGTAAGGTGAGAAATGTTGCAGCATCATCATGTTCCTTTCATTAGCTTTTCTGTTCTGAAAAATAAGGTTTTTTTCATTTTGCTTAAATTTACTGGGGTTTATGAATACTATTTTTGTACCTTAAGTGATCCTTCCCTAAAGTAATTGGTGATTTTTACAGAAGAAGCTGTACAAACACAGTTGACATAAAAACCCTTAACATATGAAGACAAATTTCTGGATTTTTTAGACATTAAAAAAGCATTAATTTTTTAAAAAATAGGTATAATCTCCTTGTTCAGCTCAAGAATTAGCACCTAGTGCATTAAAATTATTTGTTTCAAGGCACATTCAAGCAAATTCAATTCAAATTGAAGCATTTTAATAAGAAATTTGCCATGGCAGAAAATGTCCTCTGTAGGTCTTTTGTTGTACCTCTCACTCCTGTGTCATTTGTCTTAGTCACCCTGGGTCATTTCCCATGGCACTAAACATCAGTGTGAGTGTAAGTCAATTAAACCAAAGGAAGAGCAAAAGAAGGATAAAAGTTAAAGAAACTTCCTGCTAAGTGATTAAATTCAGTGGACACTTCTCTAATCCAAGAGACGCCTAGTAACACAAGGTGCATGAACAACCTTCCACCCTTACCCATTACTTGATTTTTCAAAACACACTGATAACAACTTTATAAAAATATTGTGTGCCCTGAAATGTGCGACCTTACAACTCTGAATTCTGGTAAAGTTCACCCGATGTGCTTGATTTATTAGAGACATAGCTCAAAGAGCCTATACGTTAAATCTGTAATATTTTGTGGTACTTTATGGGTACAAAATAACTGCATCTTGTGCACTACCTGAAATCTCTTTGGTATCTATTACCTCTTGATGGTGAGTATCCATTCATTGCCAAGAGGTGCCAGTCTCTGCCATAGGCATTGCAGGCCCATGCAATAAGACAAAACTGCTATTCATGCTGACTAACATGCATAAGCATTTTGTTAGTGCATGATATAAAAAAAAAAATCTGATCTCAGAAAGTATTTTTAATAAAACATAAGAGAAAGATTCATTTTTGCCTCTATGGGATAAAAAATAAATGTCATTCAAGCAATGTCATCTTCAATCCATGACTTTTTACTGGCTGCTGTTGAACACATTGAATAACTCTAGTTCCTATGCAGATACCTTGGAGAATATAAAATATCAGCTCTTACATTTCCTCAGAAAGATTTTTAGAAGTAAAGTTAAATCAAGATTCTTATTTAGTCAAATTAGGCTTGTTCATCTTTATGACTATCACATATAATCTTCAGGCTTGCAGTAAATCAGTTGTGCTGTCTTTGAGCTCATTGTATGTGCATCAGAGTTTCTACCCTCAGGCTTTCCATCTTAGTTTATGCTGTTCTTTATGTGGATGAATGACGTTCATGGACTGATGCACAGTGCATACCTCAATTTCCAAATAATTCATTTTCTAGAAACTATGTTTATAGTGGTCAGGGGCTTAAAATGTGAATATCACAGAATTGTAGGTAAAAATTTGAGTCCAATTTATTAATTCCTAATTTTTTCAGGACAGTAGGCCTGCAAATTGTAGCAAAATTTGCTTTAGATGGCAAGTGCCTTAGAAAGAGGAAACAATATCCATTTTAATAAAATATTTAAATGATGAGTCAGGACTATTTATTTCATGTGAAGTATTTGAATGTTTTTTTCTGTAAAGAGCCAGAAAACAAATAACTAACTACAAGATCAACTTAAAGAATGTTAAAAAACCTAAACCTTTATATCAAAGAACTTGAGAACATTAAATGCCAAATGAAACTACTCTAGTTTGGAAGGAGATATATTTTGCCCATTTGATCTTCTGTTTCTGCTGAAGACCAGTATGTATATGTATGGATATATATATGTATATATGTATGTGTGTATATATATATATATATATATATATATATATATATATATAAAGGGAAATATTGAGATGTAGATCTACTGTTTATGTCTCAGCTGTCTTCCTTGTTAAATCACCTCATATCATTGATGGTATTCAGAGAATAAATGTTTCATCTGCAAAATTTAAAAAAAAAATAAATTCCAGTTTATTTAGTAAAGGACTTCTTCACTGCACACTGCCTTCTGACAGTCTGTGGGGCTGAATTTTCTCCCTAATGCATTCCTTTCGATGCCACCGTTAGAGTGCTAGAATGTTCCTGTATTTCAATAGGATTGTGGTCAATTCATAGTAAATGTCACTTTGTCAGAATAACATGTTGTCCGAGTCATGTAATTTATTGAAGAGACAGGAATCTTTAATATTTCCAAATGTGATTTAAAAAATGCCATCATTATAGGCACCAGGGACATAGTACAATGAATCACATAACACATCTGGTAGATACATTTAGAGTTGTTTGAAATTGCCAAATGGTTTTGATCACAGACTTAATAGCTGTCTCCTGTGACAGAGCTTTAGACAATTTAAATTTTTATGTCTTGCCATTATCCCTTAGTACCTAACACTTGAATTTGAGAACTGGAATGAAGGAAATTCTTCTAATGCATATATGCAACATTCCAGGATATGATTTCTCTGACATATATATGTCTTTATCCAAGTAGATTTCTCAGAAATGGTGATATGACTTAATGAATTATTCTATTCTTTAAAGTATTTTATGAATTATTCTTTTTTCTAAAGTATTTTAATATCAAAACTATTTTCCTGTTTGTTCTTTTCCTTTTTAACTTAAAAAATGAAAGTAGCTTTTTCTTTTTACATTTGATTTCCTGAAAATATTTTAAGTTTTCTGAGATGTTGTGAATTAAAATTTTTAAATGTCATCTTCTTCCTCTGAAAATTATGAATAATGTGGAAGTAATCGCACTTGTCTATCAACAAAAAATGTCTTTATATATGAAAAAATACCCATGAGACCTTCTTTTCCTTTAAGAGAAAATTAGAGTCCGCCAAATCAGCTGGTACTATATTAGTTGCAGCAAAACTACCCCCTGTCTCTAATAAGAAAATGATTGGCAAAAATACCTGAGCTCAAAGATAGGCACAGAACTAGTAAAATAAAAAGAGAAATGAATCTGAATGTAGGTTAGTTGTTCCAAAGGAGCACACTTGTATTCTGCACACAGAATGGATGAGTAACATGGGTCTATTAGAATATGCAGTCTAAGATTAGATGAAGTTTAACTATCTGAAGTTAGCTGATGTGATCTTATCTAAGTGTACAGACTGCTAATTGTAGTTTGCTCTTCAAGGTAGCTATGAGAGAAGAAACAAAATATCTGCAATAACTAATGCCAAGCCCCGTAGAACACAAATTTGTAAATTAAGAGTTACAACCTGAACAGGACTGAAGCGCAATTATTAAAGAAAAGAAACATCAAAGACAAAGCAGACAGAAGCAAAAACACCTCTGATACTTAATAGACAAAAACATATTCTGCACGTAATAAATTGCCCTTTTCCAGTTTTATTATTTGTATTTACAACTTCAAGGAACGAACCAGACAAGACAGAATAAAATTTGAGGATCAAAACCAGTAACATTGGCTGGAACTCCAGAGACACTGTCATTCTCCATCATTGACCTATATTCCTGTTTATTTTTCACTTCTCAAACCCTGCACCGTAGCCACTGAAACAAAGTTGAAAAATTTATGACACTACAGCCAATAGCTCTAGTGACATCTCAGTGCTTCCACAGAATTTTGATCTGCTCTTTAGACACAGTTTGACTGCAGAAGTGGAAGAGAAGAGAGTTTTGTTAACAAGTTACATTTGTACTGCCAAAATGGAGCACGTAGTCTCATCTGTGGATGAGTGACTTGGCAGCCATTGGTCTGCTGTTGATCTTCTTGAGAGAGAGGGTAATGTATAGAACTACCACATCAGACAGCTAGCACATTAGTACTATCTTAAAATTCCAGAATGACAAATTGAAATTGTCACAGGAATTAGTTAAAAAACCCTGTAAATATAACTCAATAATGTATATTTATAATTTCTAAAATATGGCCTAGAAACATAATCCTGTAGTGTTAAGTAGCTTAAATCTACTCAATTATCTCCATGATGATTTTTATATAAAAATAAGTCTTTATACATTTTGTTCTCCTCTCTGATTCCATGACAGAACTGAAGAAACATGAAAACTCTGAGTAAAAGAAATGAAAGTTTGGTATCTCCAGTTTATTCAAAGATAGCACAACAAAAATTACATTATCTGAATCAACAATTAGTCATCAGAAGGAATTCCACTTAAGACTGAAGGTAAACTTTTGGCAAATCTGCAAAATTAATTATCTTAAAAGAGTGTAAGTTTGTCAGTTGAAACTCATTCTACCTCAATCTCTGTTGTCTTTTTCTTACTGGGAAATTCTGAGAGTCGTACAGGTTAGACAAGTGAAAATGACAAAAGTACAACATGATTTAATATTTCCTGGAAGATGAGCCTACACTTGGAAATTGAAAATGAGATTGCATTTGATAAGGTTTGAGAATGCAAAACAAGGCTGTCAAACATTTTTGTTCTCTGAAATGTAATTTCAGATGATTTCTACTTTTTTCATTTTCAGTAAAGACTAGTTTTTTGTTTGTGGCATGCTAACATACAAGTGAATTTATGAAAAAAAACCCAAACTTTTCTCCAAGAAAGTGTGTTTCAGAATCCAGTAGTGAAGGCACAAGCACTTCCTCCTTCAATCCTTTCCTTCTTCTGCTTGAATGATCTTTCAGGAAGAAGTAAATTTAGAGGAAATTACTCCACTGTGGTTTTAATCACAAAAAGAAAAACTTCCAAGTGAAGACTGTTCAGAGATATGATATGTCTAGTTAGTTACTCTTCATGAAAAATTCTTCCAAATATTTCCAGCAAAGAATGACCTCTAGCCACCTCAGCAGGACTTAAATTCAGCAATAAAAATATGCTGCAGGACTTTTTTTTTATTATCCAGATATTTCTTAAAGTAATGTGAGCTGCTGGATAAAAGAATATATGCGCAAAGAGAAGCATGTATTCCCTTCAGTTTATTTTACTATTCTGGTGATGTGCCCTTCAGCACAGATATTGGTTTCATAGTTCACCTTTCACATCTATTTCATGTAGTCTTCACCTCAGCTTAGAGTATTTTCATTCAAGTTTCGACCTGACCTGACCTTTTTGAACTTGTATGATCTCACTATCAGAGCATAAGAAAAAAAATTTGAAACTGTAATAAGGAATCCAGTTTCATTTATGTGCTATGGATTTTTTGTTTAGCTTCCATTTCCCATTTCCTTTTCTGCTCTTTTCTTGAATGCCATATAGTGATAAAAATGTAGTCATAAGTCAAAATCGCACCATAAAAAATGCACTCATAAGTCAAAACCAGGCCATAAGCTCCTAGAGCATTAGAAGATTATGTATTATGAAAACTTTATGCTGTTTGTGTCAGTAGAGAAAGTAGGACTGTATTATAATTCATACATATTGTATGTTCCATCTGTTAGTTATTTAGTATTGTTTAATTGATGAGTCTAAGGGGTTAACTCAAACAGAAGCTGACAGCATATACTGGGAGACAAGGAGCTGACAGCAGCTGTTCCAGCAAATACCTGGGACAATGCAGAAAGTTAAATGCTTTGAAGTCTATCCCTGCCCTCCTGCTGAGCTGTCAAACTGGTTTGATCAAGCTCCAGTCACAGGTGCAAACAGAAAGATTTTCATTAACTTTGTAAAGGGACACACTTCCTAAAGCTGCACTCAAACCTTAACTAAAACCAAACATCCACACCTGAGATCTTCAGATAATTTTGGCCAGTGTAAATGTTCAAGTAAGACAGACATGCAATCAATCTTTTATTACTTTCCCTTTTATTGTATTGGAACTTCATTTTTAGTTATTATTTCCATTTTAAGTTCAAACTATGTTATATTTGGCAAAGGCTGTTTCAAGTGATTGCATTAACAAATTCATTACTGCTTTGAAAAAGCTTGCAGGCCTGAAATCCATTTATATCTATTCATTAATCACAAAATATTCAGTAACACGATTACAGATTAAAGATGAAAATACAGATACGTATAAAAATGTAACACACATTTCTCCTGTCACACAGGTTTTAACTCAGACAGAGGTCAAAAATACAAGTAGATCTGATGTCCAGCAAGGATGACCTACATGTGAATAATGGGGCAGGGAATTATGGCAGTGAATATTGTTCTAGCTAGTGTGTAAACTGAGAACAGACATACTTGCTTGTCGAGTACACCTTCAGAGAAAGAAAATTTCAAGCACTAGGAGACCCCTATTATTAAGACTTCTCACCACATCAAAACATAGTTAAAATATTATGAGTAGTTTTATTCTAGAAAATAAAAAATCTCCATTGAAGAGTTGAAGAGTTTTTAAAATGTGCCTGTAGTTCTCAGACAGCTGCTTGTGTAGCAATTTTTAGTGTTTAATAGTGCAACACAGAGTTTGTGAATATGTGGTTTGGTGTGTTTTTCTTCCCTCATTCAACCTTGAGACAGCTACAAGGACAGAATCTATTTGGTGACAGTGGGATTCATCTAATCAAAACCAGACATCTAAAGTAGAAATGTTTATGTGTGAAGTAATAATTCCAGACTCCCTTTATAGTTAATAGTGAAAAAAAATCCCACTTGTACAGTGGAATTTATACTTCTGAGGTATATTTTATTTTATTCTAACATGCATATGTAAAATAGGAGAGAAAATTTCTGTGTTATTGCTCAAGACCACTTCCAGTTACTGTGGTGTTCAATGACACTTAGAAAAAAAGTTAGCATGTTGAAGTCAGGAGAGATGCAGACTGCTAAAATCTGTGTAAAAGATTTAAAAAGCATTTTAAGGTCCTGAGAGGCTGTCTCTGTGAAGGCCACCTTGGCTGGCACAAGGTTGGCCATTATTTGCAGTCAGAGACCTGGGTTCTCTGTCAGATCTCTCAAACACCATCATAGGTTTTCAGACTAAATCAAAGCAATGCCTGGACTGTGGGCACCCTTATCTAGTCAGACTTTCAGTCTTACTAGAAACAGACTTTCCTCCTTCTTGTGTGCTGGCCCAACTTGAAATTTGCTGCTGTCATGCATTTTCACTCATTTGCACATACATTGTGTTAAAACCAGTAGAGGAAAAATATATGCTCTGGTCCCTCCACTAGCTGGGCCATAAACTTTGCATGTCTCACAAATGAGATAAAATACACAGAAAGATATTTAAGAAAAATAATTCAATGAGAAGATAGGATCAATCACAGTTGTCAGGTCCAGGGTTCAGTCATGCAAGCATGGTGACTAGTGCCTGCTCACTTTTGATTGGATGCATGTATCCTTCCTCCTCCTTTTGTCCCCACACTTCCTCCCTGATCTGCCCATGTTCTCCCTCTACCCAGCTCTGGTCCTCCCAGTAAAAGGTTTTGCACGCTCTTTTGGCTGCTGTTTTTGAAATGGAAATCAGAGATGGAAAAGAAGTAAGTTCTGCCATAAGCTTTTACATATTTATCTGTTTCAGACCTCATAATCTGTTATTGGTTCTTGCTTAGATGTCATGCTCACATGTAATTTAGAGCTGAGAGGAAAGGCCACAAAATCAGCAAGCAACACAAAGGTCAGTATAAGCAGTCTGGTGCTGGCAGGCATCCCAAAGGGGATCACTGTAAAAGAGGTGTCACCCACATGAAAGCAAGCTGTAATTGGAATGGAATAAATTGATTCTAAAATAAAACCAGTTCTTGTTATTATTATTATTGAAGTGGTTGGACATGCTTTTTGGATGTTTCACCCATTATAGTTTTTAGCAGTCCTAGCCAAATAATGTCTAGGATACTGCTTCTTTTGTTCAGACTCCTATTTTTTTTTCCTGTTGAGCATTGTATTTAGATCATATTGCATGTTTGATGGGTTTTTTGAGTTCATGAAAAAATAATAAATTATTTAGAAGGTAAGTGGAAGGAATTTGTAAGCAATTATTTCAAAAACACAGTTCTTTCATTTTCTCGTTCTCACTAGCCAGTCTGGACCTGAATGCTTAACTCAGACTTTGTTTTCTGATTGCTCATCATTCAGCTTACTTGTAACCCTGTGGGTTTTGGGCAAATTCTGATTCAGTTCTAAAGGCCAACTTGATGAGACTCCTGCTTTTGGACTAAAGCAATATAAACAAAAGACTGAATGACAGAAAAACAATCATAGAAAAGTGTAGGTTGAAGGGAAGCAAATGATGCACAAAAAGGGAGGAGAAGTGAAAGGAAGCATCTTAGGAAAACAAGGAAAATTTCTGGAGAGTTTGTCCTGTTATTCTAACTATTGCTTTCAAAGTAAATTTGACTATAACACAAAATTATTTGCACCCTTGCAGTATTCTCCATTTATCCCAACTTCTGCTTTGATAACAATATCAGAAAACCAATCTATGTTTCCATAAATCTGTCACATGATTTCTTTTTTCAGGAAACATAAAAGTCTGTTGCCTCAAGCAACTCTTATTTTAGAAACACAAAACATTAGTTCTTGTTCTTTCCTTCAATCTACCTTTCACAATGATGTCCAAAATGTGTTCCTGTGCCCACAGACTATATGCTCAGATCAAAATTAAAGTACTTACAGAATGAAGCGTCTCTCTCTGTTGTACTAGCATAGAAGTTATCTCAGCAATTTTTTTTGCAATCTAAAAATTCTTAGTCTATATTCCACCTAATAAAATTCTAGAAATTTGGGATTGGAGAGGAAAGCCCTGATTGTTGATTGACTGGTATAGAACTCTAATAATTAGCTGACTATCTAAGCTAAGGTTAATGTCAGTTAAGGAAAAATATGACTAGAATACTATTGCAAAGTTTTCTAGCACCCACACTAATGTAGTTCAGAAACCATTTAAGAGAACTGACCCAAACTTATTCATAGTTGATTTATGCTCATTCCTTCTGGATAAATATTACTTTTAAATAAGTCTGTATTCCCCTACTTCATTTTTTAAATTTTTTTTCTCCTTTTAATATATGAACACAATTAAAATTCCTTTGTTTGTGTGCTTTGTTGTTTCAGGTCCATACAGGCCTATGACATGTTCTTCATTCTTTTTCATAAAATATCCCTTACCTTCATTATTCTCAAAGACTTTCTCTACTTCTGTCACCCTCATAGCCTCCTGTATCTGTATTGTCATATACAAATCTTCAATTGGTTGCTTATACAATGACATTAAAACTTCCTTTTCTGTATCAGGAATACATTACTATAGGAACACATTTTCATTAAAAAAAATTGAATAGCTGCATCTTATTTATGGTTCATAAACATTAATAAAAATATGCTTAACTAATTTCTTCTGTTCTTGTCACAGCTGATGAATCCATATTTTACATCTTGCTGTCATTCTCTACATTTATTTTGACCCCATAAATCTCTAACATATTATTGTTAGCAGCTCTACAGCCATTATCTTGCCTGCTTCTAGTGCTATAGAGTTGCAAATCCATAAGATAGGAAGAAAAAGATAAAAGACAAGGCTTCATACATCCTTGGTTAAAAAGGCTAAAGGCTCATGTGGATTCTCTGAATTTGTTCACATACAGGAGAAGGGCTTTTCCAACTACCTGGCAATTTTTCTGCCAAAAGTGCAAAAGTCTTGAGGAAAGAAAAGAAAGGAAGCAGTAGTTTTCAACATGTGAACTGACTTTGTCTAAGAAAAATGAGTTACATATCACACTAAGAGCTGCTTTGTGTACCAAGAGTTTTGCTCACAGGACATTGTCAATTCAGTCTCTGAATCAGGGTACACTTAAGTAAACAAATTCAATCAAGCCTTAATGTTTCATATTCAAAACCATTTGAATTATTAAAAATATTAAAAAAACAAATTATTAAATTTAATTATTAAAATTTTTGGAGAAAAATGAATGTCATCCCCAAAGTCACAGGTTGGCAATTTTGCATATACAATATTGTACATAGTTTAATTTGCAAGCCAAATAAATTACAAAAAATTCAGTAAGAGTAAATTTATGAGTTCAGTAGTAGACCAACTTATGTTTGGTCAGGATACTGATATACTTTTTTTTTCTTTTTCAGATCTGTGGTATGTACGTGTGAAAAAAAAAAAGTAATTTCTGCTTTTTTATATTTCAATGACAGGAACTTGTGTGAAACTAAAACATAATCATTTTAGAACAAAAAAAAAAGTGAATAAAAAGAAATATGTCTTAGATCACAACATTTGGACAGACAAATTATGAAAAAAGTCAGTAAGGAATATGTAATAAAATTGAAATTGAAATAATTGAAATAAATAATTTAATACATAAAATATATATTTGAGTTAATGTAAGTGAGCGAACTTGAATAATTTAATTGAAATTGGAAATGGTTTAAAATCCAATTCAATACATATTTCATAGATTTGAATGTGAAAACATGGTTAAGCAAAAAATTTTACACTTGAAATGAGACATTTTGTTGTTAAAGGATACAAAATTAATATTGGTAATGCTATAAATTGTATTTTGAATCTTTTGATGCAGTATAATACCAAATAGTATTGTTCATCAGGATTAAGTAACATGCAAGGAGATTGGCATGCAAACAGAGAAACTGTAATTGCTATATTAGCAATAACATCAACTGTATATTAATGAGAGATTCTCACATTATTCTTTCATAAATTTAAGAGGGAGTTAGTCAATGAATAAAATTTCTGAATTATAAAGAATGTTAACTAATTTTTAAAGTATATTTTTATTAAGAGGAATAGAAATAAAACCACTAAACAAACTGGATAGTTTATTACTTTTGTCTCAAAAACTTGTATACTTAACTAGGACCTAGTTAGGTATATAAGAAATGAGCGATTAAGTTTTAAAACTAAGTTATATTATGGAAAAGCTTAAAAAATAAATCTAAACGCACTCATTTTTTTATAGAAATAATGTGATTTTGTTTAGTATTTTCACTCCTAAATTTAAATTAAGTATGAAGATAGTTCTAAAAATCATTTAAAAATATTCACCTTTAAAAGGAACTTGATAAACAGTAATTTGGAAATAATCAAACCACCTTATAACAAAAAAATAAGAAAAAAAAAAGGAAGGGGTTGGTGGGAAGGCCAACCAGATGTTCATTAGAATAAAGATTAAACAGTGTCTGATATAGTATTTCCAACATTATTTTCATGATTCTGCATACCTTTTCAAATGAAAAAATACTTTTTTTCTGGAGAATTTTCACTACAATATCAAATATAATTCCTCACATTTATTGTTCACAAAATAAAATATAGATAGCAACTCACTTTTTAAGCAGAAATGTCAAATATATGGTCAGAAACTAATTAGGAATGCAGTATTTCTTCCAGTAGAAACTCTCTATTGTAGTGATTCAGCTTCCTTTTTAATCTGCGTGCTAAATTAAGAAGTCTTTAAAATATTTCATACTGAAGTGCCACTACATAGTTTATGTTAATGTAAAAATAAAAATTATTTCCAAGGAAATGGTTTCAAAAGTTTAATAACCTGTATTTAAAAGGGTAGTCATTTTTATTGCTTACATCAATTTTGGAGTTAAGGCACCTACTGCAATTATTTCTATGGTGAATATTAGTGGTACTTCAAACACTGTCACCCAGGTCTCTAAAATGTTTTAAAATATTTTGTTTGTACATTCAGTATCAGGAGATTTATAATCCTAGTACTCTAAAGTAAAAGGATAAAAAAATGCCCTACTTATATTTCCTACAAACAGGAAATGACCAAGTGATGAATAATTCCTTAGGAAGCCGTGCTGACACAAAGTAAAACCAGTTTTAGTGCAAGGAGCAGCGATTCCCCTGCAGCCCTTGGTGCAGACAATGGTGAGACATTCTGTGCTCCTGGAGCCTGTGGAGTTACATGGGGGAGCAGAGATCCACCTGAATCCATGGAGGACCCCACACCAGAGCAGGTGGATATCCAGGGGAGGCTCTGAGCCCTTGAGAAGCCTGCTCTGTAGCAGGCATGCTGAAGCAGGCTTGCTCTCAGGACTTGGAATCCCACATTGGAGCCTGTTCCTGAAGGACTGCATCCCATGGAAGGTGTCCACATTGGAGCAGTTTGTGAAGAACTGCTCTCCATGGGAATAACCTGTTTGAGAAGTTCATGGAGGACTGTCTCCCATGGGAAGGGCCCCATGCTGGAGTGACAAGTAGGTAAAGTGTGAGGAGTCCTGAGGAGGGAGTGGCAGAGACAATGTATGATGAACTGACCACAGCCCCCTGCTCCTTTTTCCCATGAGTGGCTGGAGGGGAGAACACACAGAAAAAAAGGACTTAAGCTGAACACAGGAAGATGGTGGTGTGGGAGAAAGTGTTTTTAAGATTTGATTCATTTCTTATTGTCAGGCTCTAATTTGATTGGTAATAAATGAAACTTTTTTTTTCATAAGTCTGTTTTGCTCATGATGGTAACCAGTGAGTGATCTCTCCCTGTCTTTATCTCAACCCATGAGCCTTTTTCTATATTTTCTATCCCCTGCCCAAGCTGAGGAGGGAAAATATAGAGTAGCCTGGTGGTTACCTGGGTCCCAGACAGTGTCAACCCATCACAGACTTCATGGACCTGCTCATATTTAGCTTGAAAGCTATAAAGGCATCTCCCCAGTTTATGCCAAAAGTTCCTTCTGTAAATTGGCTGACTATTTTAAAAACTTGCAGAAAAGCATTAAATGCTAACTTTGTTGCTTTCACCTCATATAAACTGCCCATGCTGCATTTTATGACAATGCCTGTATCCTTAACCTTAATAAAGTTTTAGAAAGGGAACACGTCGTGTTGTTTTTCTCTACCAAAGAGCACTGTGCATTGCATCATTACCTCTTATGATAACCTTTCCTGACTTACAGCTCCTGATCAGTTTCAGCACACTGCCAACAGAGTTTTCCATCATCACAGTTTAACTTCATAAGCAGAATACGGATACCATAATTCCCAAGTAAGCATCAGAAGTCCTTCAGTATCTCTATTTAAATATTTACCAACAGAAAGTATGTGCTAATTCAAAGTGTATATTAAGACCTCTATCTCACTGTTTCTATCTTGGCTATTTCGTGCCTGGTGGAATTCAGCAATATTTGAAAAACAAGTCTTCCCTTAGAAATATGCAAATTAACTATTTTTTTCCTTAGTTCCCAAACTTTCAACTGAATTACTTGATTTCTAATTGGAATTCAGGCATACAATAGGCAATAACATTAAAAGACGCATTTATTTTTGTAGATATAAAGTATGTCTTGGAAATTACTATAAATAATAAAAATCTTGTTGCTTCTGTCTTCCTGTTCTCTCATCTTGGCATGCTCTTCCCTTAAAAGTTTTGTACCTTTCAGAGTATGATAGATAGATTTTGTCACGAAAATCAGCTTGATTTCGTGTTCCAGTTACATAGGTCAGCATCTATGATTCCTGGGTGCCTGGGACCATAAGGGCTCTCTCAGCAGTCCCAGGGAACAGATTGGCTATATAAACAGCACCAAAGCAACACACGCAGAAAAAGAGAAACCCCGCTGCTTCATTATTTTTCCTGCAGCTGTATGGGTTGTCTTGTGTCTCACTTATAGTTTTGTAGGGAGTAATCATATTGAGAACACCTGGGGTGACATGTAATTACAGCATGATTGTGTGGAAAAATGTGGGTCTATTCAAATTTCTCCGGGGCTATAGACAGCTGGTTCCTTTTAATTCTTACAACAGCATGTGTTCTGTAACAGCTGGAGATGCGTTTTTCTATTCAGCCTCATTTGATGGATTGATCATGGGGCAGGTGATCAGCAATTTCTAAACTGTAATCCAAACTCTGCTACTAACTTGCTGTTAGCCTTGGGCAGACCACTTAGTGTCAGATCCAGATGAACTATTTGTACACCTAAAGAATAACCTAGGTAGAATATGGACATTTTTGTCCAGAACTGCAGTTTTGAAATCCATGTGAATCCTGACCAGTTTCAGAAACATCCCTGTATAGAAACTACAGGGGATTTCAGTTTTGCTGTAATACTGTCTTAAAGTTCAAGAGATAGTAATTCTTAGTTTATCTGCAATCTTCAATTCATTCCTCATATTCAAGGATGACAAAAAAAATTGCTGGACTTGCTGAGATATCAATCTCCTTGAACTCTCATATTCTTACACTCCAAGAGAAAAAAAATTGGTTGAACAATGAAATTATACTTTTGGTGACTTTTGAAATATGACTGCAGGAGAAACCTATTTTGAACCATTTTTATCCACAATTGTCTGTCTTTTTTTGCCTGGGGGAACAGAGTTGCATATCTTCCTTTCCCTTCTCTTTGCTTCCCTCCCCCCTCCAATAAAGCAAAGTCATGCCCTATCCGTCAGATTATAGACTTACTGAAGATAATTCCAGATTTTCCAACCCACAGAGCAAGAAAAATTGAATGTGATTAGAACTTAATATTTTTTTCTTTTTAATGAGAACCCCTGATTCTCTTTGACATCAAAACCTGCATATTTATCTCATTCAATGACTATTTAATATCAAAAGCCTGAATACAGTCATCAAAACCTAATATCTCTTCTTCCCAGTGCATGCTTGAATCACTTCAACTACTAAATCACATTATCTTAGGTCTAACAAAACACTGATTTTTTTCTAATTTTTGTATGGTGAACAGATTTTATACAAAGGGAAAATATTGTCTTCCTGTTCTTCTTCCATTAGGGAAAATGAGAGCTTGAGTTTTACTGGACAAGGAAGACAATGATTGGATATTTTTCACCATATATTGTAAAGGAAGTCCAGTAGCACATAGCTGCTGGTTTATAAGCTTAGCAGTACAATCCAGAGACCTGTTTCACAGGATTAAATTTGCATATTATATTCTTTATTTTCTAAAGAAAAAAGTATTATTTACACTTATGTGCAAATTACAAAAAAAGAGTTCAGAAAATATTTAAGAAAACAAAGAAAAAAAAGAACAAAACAAAACAACAGAAAAACACTGAAGAGCAGATTCCTTCCAAAGGTCTAAAGGTTTCATAGAATCAGGTTGCTATATAATTTTTATGATGTTATCCTACAGATGTGGCCATTTCATCAGGGCTCAATATGTTGACGTCTCTTTCATTCCTCAGTAAGTTAGGATTTAAAAATATAAGTATCATTATGTTTATATTCTACTGAGACCATAATCCAGTTTGTGTGTTTATGGAATAGGATACACTTAAATCACAGGAAGAAACAATTCAATTGTATGTTATAGTGCCAAAGACATGTTCTGCATGAAATTCAACTCCAGAGGAGCAAGTGACACAGCTCCCAAAATGTACTGTTAGCTTTAGTTGCTGTTCAGACAAAAGGCTCAAGATAAATGGTACTTTTAGTGGAAAAGATTTCAAATATAGGTGAGGGGAACAAAGATGCAAGTGAGATCTGACTGCTTCTTCCACTGAACCAGTAGAAGATCTCAAAATCTTAAAGAAAGTGGAATCTTCCCCAAAGACCAGGGGGACAAGGTCTGTGGATAAAACCGGCCTTTATCCTTGCCACTGCACTGCTCTTTTACATTCCAAGGGGAATATTTACACTGCTGAGTAGTACATGACACATTACTAAATTAACCTTGTTTTTTTTTTCAGGCTTTTTTTTTCTCTTCCTGCACATGAAACATTTAAACACTTCAGCATAACATGGAGATGTCACAAAATAAATGTTCTACCTTGAATCCCAAAGGTTTGTTGAAGACAAATTGTAAGGATGCTTATGAAGTTCTGTACCAACACAGACATGTGACAGTTGCATTTCAGAAAGCAAAATAATTTCCTCTACCTATTTATTTCTAAATGTAACATCATAGCCTTAGGATGTTCTATAGAGTTTACTTTTTGGTCTTTACATCTTTCCAGTTTTTTGATGACTACAGAAATTTTCCCTTCATACACACCTTGAGCATCTAGGTTGATGTGTTTATGTGTGAAAAGAATGCTCATGCTGGTGAAAATTCAGTAATGACCATAGCATTTTCTTGAACAAGTCTTCTAAAGAAAATGGTTTTGAAGCTTATTTTTAAAATAAACAAATAAAATACAAAATACCCCCACTATCACCTCTTCAAATGAAGATAGGTCTTGGTTCAAGTTTGTGTTTCCAGTTAAAGTATGCATGCCTTTCAAATAACTTAGAAAAAATATTTTTCTCTTAGATGTTAAGAATTTGTTCCTACAATATGTGTATGTTGGACATTTGAATGGCTAGCCATTTCTGCCAGCACATTATTCCTTATCACTTTACCACTTACCCCTTTAAATAAAAAATAAATAAATAAAAAATATTGTATAGCTGTACTTAAGTCAATATTAAAAAAATAGAATATACTAGCAATATTTGTTGATCAGGTTTCAGCATTTGGTCAAGTTCTACATCAGTTAGCATAATTCTGTAATATTTGGTAAAATTAATGATAACATAAATGCAGAGAAAAGAATTTTACTTATAGTCTCTTACTACTATTTGGAACATCAATTATTCTTGAAGACATCTCTATAAGGTACATCTAGTCCCTGTCAAACTTTTTAAATATTGTTTTCTTAAGATAAAATAAATATTAGAAAAAACAGTGTTTCAATGTCATTTAACAAGAATAGTTTTCTTCTATTAGGCATTATGTGTAGACATAAAGAAAGTCATGTTAGGCATTCCTTTAGAGAAAATAATGATACATTCTAATAAGGAGTAAATTCTATTTTGAAGTTAAATTAGGTATGTTTTAATTAAAACTGTCTTGAACTCTTCCTTTCAATCTTTTTTTTTGCTTTTTAGATAGATAAGTACTACTATTTTACTATATAAAATTAAAAAAAAATTTGTCAAAATGGAGATGTTGACTAAGCAGTTTAAATAGTGAAGCTTTCTATATAGAAAATGTTATTGAATTTACTGAAAAAATTGACTGAACAAATGAGAATTTTTTTCCCCATAATTTCTGAAGTGCTTGCAATTTTATCTCTTCTAGTTAATGCCAGAAAGGAAAAGTTCTTGATTTTTAAACTATTGTATTTTAACATAACAAATTCATACACTTTATAACTCTCACTCAAAATCATGAGCAGTCTTGAACAACATTCTCATTATTTAAATTTGATAAATACGTATCTTGGAGTCACTTCCAAATCAAAAAACATGATGAGGATGTCGCAGGCAAGATAGAATAATTGACAGCCCATAGTAGATTTCAATAACGAGAAACAACAAGATTAGAGCTTTGATCCCACTTGTTTGAATTGCACACTCATTCAGCAAACCACAGCACTGTGTTTATTAGATCTCAGCTTCCCTTTCCTGCAGGAAAGCTGCTCAGTTCAGATGTGTACAGTGGTACTGCTCACACTGGCCAAGGTCCCTGAGAACACCCCGACTTTCATATCCATAGAGATCTCTTATTTTTGGGATCTTTCCTCGGAGTGTACTCCATATTTTGGCCTCAAACACCTGTTTTTTCTATTCTAAATAGTCAATATACAGAAGTATTATATGTGATCACCTCCCTGACTGGTGGTTCAGGATATAACATTATTGTTTAATCCAAGTGTATGAATAGTACAGCCAGCCTCTACCCATTTTAGCTGGCAAGTATGAGGTTTCTGCTTTAAAATTCATAGTTTCAGTGTTGGACACTTACTCACCCACACATATACATAATTACTTGAAACATGTTAACATTCACAAATTAAGTTACTTCCTTTCCTCCTAGAAGAAGTCCTGTCGCCTCCTTAATTATTGAATAAAAGTATCAAATGGAATACTCCTGAAGCAGAGGTTTGTATCTCATTTTTATGTATTTGAATTTCATTTTTATTAATATTTGCTTAATACATACTGTACTTTTTGACAACACTATACTAGTTTAAAACTTTTTAATGAAAATATTCATGCCACTCATGAGCAGTGGATGCTTTGCAATAATACCCTGCTGGTATTATTTATGCAGGCAGAATGGACCCAAACTCTCTGCTGGCAGAACAAGTGCTTCACCTCTGGTCATCTTTGTTGCTTCTGCTGAACCCACTGCAGTTTGTAGATGCCCATCCTGTACTGGACAGACCAAAACAAGGTACAGCATTTAGAATGGATCAGACAAATCCACTCAGATCAGCTGAGTAGTAAAGGGGATGGTCACTTGCCTTGATCTGCTGGCTGTGTTTCAGTTCATACAGGCTGGGAGGCTCCTGACCTTTTCTGCTGCCAGGGTGCACTGTGGGCTCACATTCAGCCACTGTCTCACAAGGCCTTTTCTTCAGGAAGGTTCCCTCACTAAGCAATCTCCTGCCTACTCTGCTGCAAGGACTTCCTTCCCTCAGACAGGACTTTGCTTTTGATTCAGCTGAAGTTTACAAGGTTCCTGACAGTCCAAATGAGATCTGAGTTCAGGGTATTGGAATCTAATTTTCCTTAAATCCACATATGCATAGACCTTCCTTTTTATCTATCTTGGATTAAGGAGAATGAAATTAATATCATAAAACCTTTTTAATGATTTTTGTGCTAATTATTGTTGACTTAATAAATTATCTGATTAAGTGTGGGCTACCTTGTATTATAATCCTTCTTACCATTTATTTAATTTAATTCAAATAATCTGAAGCTTTTGGAAATATCTGTAGAATCCAGTGATATATTATTTCTAACATTAGGGAATAAAAATATGAATTTTCTATCAAATATTTATTTTTGTCACTAAAGCTTCTGTCTTGGACAGTATCATAATATTTTCTCTTTCTGCATATGTTTGCTCATATTTAGATGTAATCTAACACTCAAAGAGCTACTTATTGGTTCTCATTATTTCCACAGACCAGATGCAAAATTCATCAATAGGACAGAAGTAATTTTCATGGGCCTGAAGTTTTATATATAAGTAGTCACAACAGCATACCCAAGTGAATTTGTCTTGCAAATTAACTGGAGATTGTATTGCTATTATCTGATATATAATCTACCTTCACTTTCAAGTGTTCACAGAAGATCAAGACTATATTTAGATAATGCTTTTGGAAACATGCTTGTAAAATGTAATGTAACCATGCTTAAATTTAAATACACATTTAAATTTGAAGTAAAGGTGAGTTTTGCATGATCCCCTGGATATAACACAGTCTCATTGACTCAAAGGAAGAAAAGCAAAGAGTAAGGTAGATGCTAGCATAGTTCTACAAATCACATTAATATTAATATTTTAATATCAACTATAGTAATATACCAGTTCTATTTTAAAACATCCATAATTATGCATTTCCTAATTTTAGAATTATTTTAATTTCATTATTCCCAGAAAGACATATTCCATAGAGATAAGAAAAGACATTTTTATGATAATATAGATATTATTAAAGGTGTCATGCTTACCACAAACCCTGAAAAAATAAATTAAAACTATTTAAATTAATCTTTCAGATTTTCTGTATACTTCAATGATTAAAATTCTTTTAAAATATTTGAAATATTTTCATAGTTTTGCACATTCCTATGATTTTAGCTCTTCTTATTAAAAGCTCTTTTTTATAATTTCACATTGCTGCAATTGAAGCTCTTTGTATGAATTTATTGGTATTTTATAGATACTTATGTTTCAGTGTTCAAGATTAAAAGGCCATAAAACAGAAATTAAAGTTGAAGAATAGAAATTACATTCTAATATATTCAGATTAAAATGATTAAGAAAGTAAAGGTGTAGAACTATATTCTTTAAAAGTAAATTGACCAAAATAATCACACTGCAAAAGTATTGGATTTTTAATCAGATTACCAATTGAGTTTCATTGCAGGTAAGACTGAGATGGATTTGTAGATGGAGATAAGGGTTAGGGTTATTTTTTGTCAAAGATTCATTTATATGTAGGGTTTGTTTGCTTATATTTTAGCAGATAACTTTGAGGCTAAAAGCTGGTCTGATTTAGTCTTTGACCAATAAACTCATAGAATTTTTTTTAAACATCTTATAAGAAATCTAGGACATACCTGGTACCAAAATTTCAGATCCTTTTGAAGGTGGATTACTTTATCTAAAATGTTTATTCTACTGAGATAATTATTTCTCAGTTGCTTTGCGTGTTTAGTTTAAAATCACTGATTCTGAATCCAGGTAACTGAAGATTCTCAGGAACAAACAGTGCAAACCAAAGGACACGACCTCTTCTCTCTTATCTATTAATGCCCTATCTATTGGTTTTGCCTTCAAACTGGACTGTTGCCATTTGCCATTCATATACTGAAGTTTGTTTTGTTTTGTTTTGTTTTGTTTTGTTTTGTTTTGTTTTGTTTTTGTTTGTTTGGTTTTTTTTGTGCAGCAGTTCTATCCCTATAAAATATTTCTGTTATTATCTGTTATTCTGATCTGACATTGAACCAATGCAAGTTAGTGTTAGAACAGATTAATGGTTAAACTCTATCAGTCACCATGTTTAGACAACTTTCTTTGATCCATATATCCAAGAGATGCCAAATCACATGCAGATAAGCTTTGTTAGCTGTGGCTCAGTTTTCCAGACATACACAATGTAACAAAGCATCTTATGGATTTCAAGCATTCAGTGAGAGAACCCCAAATTTAGAAATCCTAAGTGCAAATGTCTTTGTTTACAAGCAACTGATAAGTTCAAAAAGTAGATTTATTTCAAGGATCAATAGTCGCCTATATATCCAACACTTATTTACATAACAATATAATAATTATTTTAAAAATTGAATAAAATAAAGTGAAATAATCTTTAATTGCAGACAAAATACTATTATATCGGAATAAAAAAAATCACGTCAGTTAAATTTGCCCAGAAGTGGTTAAACAACTAGATGAGGAATATTAAGCAATTCAGTAATATATTAAACTGTAGGTCTGATAAGATTACACTGAGAATACATTCACTCAGCAATTATGTCACCATGGAGTTAGCAAGGTAAAGTTCTTATACCTAATGGGCTGCTTTTGCTTAGTGGGTAATTTAAATCTTTAAACATTAAAATACACAGCTATTTTTCTTCAGAAATTGTTAATAACACAAGTGCTGTATTCAAAATTGTAGAGGAGTTTGATATGGTTTAACATCACGACAAAAATTAAGCTGGAATGAAGAATGTATCTCATACAATATGAAATATTTACAGCCTTGGAGATAATTATTCTGATTTTAACCTCATTTTATCAGTAATGTTCTTCTAATCAGAAACAGACACACATTTGTCACAGTGAGACTTATAATTACATTTAGTGCTTCAAAAAACTCAGTTTGAAAAGAGGAAACTAAAATGAGAGAAGACAGAAAAGAAGTAATGACCTGTGCAAAGTGCTGGTAGAAATATGACTTGACATTGTAATCTGAAATGCCCAGTATATCTCAAGTGAATGTCCAGATGAGCTTCATTCATCTTTGGAAAGCAGATCAATACAGAAATCTCTGATCTTTTGAACAGCAGTTTTAGTTAGACTAACCATTTAAAATTTTTAATTTTATTTTTTTTTTTAAGTCAAGAAATGTATCGAGTTCCACAGATATTCATCTTTGTAGTTTGCCACTCTATAAATCCACTTCAGATACTGAAACATTATTTTTAATTGTGCCTATTTTTAGAGGACTGTTTTTACTGCTTAAGTGTGACTGGAAAAATTATTTCCTCAATTCAATTGTTTACATAAAATAGAAGGTCAGCCATAAAAGAAAAAAAATTAATCTTCTATTTCATCCTAAAGATCATATATATTTATTATGGATTTTTTTCAGTTTTTTTACATTTTTACTGGAAATTTTAGATACAGTATTATGGTTCTTAATCATAAGACTGAAAGACCATTGAGGACTCAGTGATCAGAGTAGGGCCAGTTCTGTCTGTGTCAGAGTGCATGTACAGTCTGGCTTCAGGTGTGTGTTGTTTTGCAAAAATCAGTTGGCCCCAGGATAAACTCAGTCAGTGGACAGTAATATGGGGTTAGGGAATCTGTTTCCACTTGGTAGCTACCAAATAGAGGCAATTACACTTTCTGCATGTCTTAGCATTTATCTAAAAAAGTTTATGTATAGAATCATATAGAATTGTATAGAATCATTGGGATGGAAGAGGCTCCAAATCATGGATTTCCAAACACCCTGGCATGGGCAGGGACACCATCCACTAGGGTAGATTTCTCAAGGCCCCATCTTACCTGATCTTAAAAAATTACAGGGATGGGACATCCACAATGGATATCTACAGGCAACCTGTTCCAGTGCTTCATCCACATAAAGAATTCTTTCTAATATCTAAACCTACCAGTTTTCACTTTGAAGCCATTGCTTCTTGTTCTACAGAGTCTTGAACTTTTCCGTGCTGAACTTCACGGGCACACAGGCCTGCTGGATGACAAGTTCTCTCTGGATGGCATCCATTCTCTCCAGTGTGCTGATCATGCCACACAGTTTTGTGTTGCTGGCAAACTTGCTGAGGGTGCACTCAATGTCACTCTCCATGTTGCTGACAATGTTAAACATCACCAGTCCCAAACCAACCTCTGACACACATCACTCATCACCAGGCTGTTGACCACAACTCTTTGAGTGCAACCATCCAATCAGTTCTTTAAATGCTTACTGATTGATCCATCTGTCAAATCTATGTCTTCAGCTTACAGACAAAAATGTCTTGAGGGAGAGCTCCAATTTTTTTGTAAAAGTTCAGTAGGTGACCTCAACTGCTTTTCCCTTATCCACCATTGCTGTAATCCCATTGAAGAAGGACACCAAATTTGTCAAACACAGTTTGCCCTAGTGATGCCATGTTTTTCTTAGCACAGTTTTCAGGATAATCTGCTCCATGATCTAGTCAGGCATGAAGGTGAAACTCTTTTTATACTTTTTTTTTTTTTGAATGAGGGTTATATTTCCCCTTCACCAATCAGTGACAACTTCACTGGACTACCATTATTTCTCAAATATGATGGATAGTGATTTAGCCACATTATCCACCAGATCCCTCAGGATCTGTCCATGAATCTCATGGGGTCTCATTCACTTGTGCCCCTTCAGGTTCCTAAGATGGTCTTGAACTTGATCTTCTCTTACATATGAATATTTTTTGGGTTGGATAAAATAAGTTACATATATATCAGTTTTCTTCTAAGATAGTATAAGAATTTAAATTCACAAAATGGGCAAAGCTTCACATAGACAGGATCTGCTTGGCATGCTGTGCCCTGATGATAAACCCATTTGATGCAGCATGGCTCAGGGTTTCCAGCATCTTAAGGGTCATAAGATTATCTACATTATCCTCTCTTTTTTTATAGACTTAGCTCTCATATACAGCATTTTAAATGGTGCTTTATAGAGTCCGAGTGCTTTTCTTACCAGGATTATAGCAAATCAGCTCCTCCTGATAGAGAATAGCAATGCAGATAAACTTTAATAAATTCTAATCAAAGGTAGATGATGAGATTTATCATATACTGCTAATAGTTTCAGAGTGGGACAGTTCATAGAGTTCATAGCAAGAGTAAATATCTATATTTTTAAACCTACCACAAACACATGCCTTGATTCTGATTTACATACTACAGTAAATTTAAAATGATATAATTTCTTTACTTATTTCTGTTGCTGCTAAGTGTTTTGTTTTTTTTAGGTTTGCAATTATGCACAAAACTTTTAAGTTATTTAGAGAACTCAAACTCACACTTATAGAAACTATAAATCTGCAAATGTTACTTGTGAAAGTAACATTTAAACCTTCTTATTAATGTAAAAGTAGCAATTAGTAAAGGAATTACATTCAGAGAGAAACAATGAGAATGTTCACTGGAAATGTCAGCATTTTTCTAACAATTATTTTAAACACTTTTCCAGTAACATTTGGAACAACTGATTTGTAGGACAGTCTTGCTGTTAGGTCTCTGAGGCTGGTTAGCCAGTGGCAGTTACACATGTACATAATAACCTCTGAGGGTCTCTCAGAAAATTAGTTTTCTCCAGCTGAAAATACCTTACCACAAACTGGATGTCAGGTACACATGGATGGTTTCCAATGTCTTCCTGCCTAGTGACTTCCATTTGCAGTTTCTGAGGCTACAAACCCACTTAATCTATGGAAATCTCTACCTATGAGGACCTGAATGTAATTTAACTTTTTTCTAGTATAGAAAAATATATAATGGATCTGATACATTTGATTTTTCTTTCTATCATACTCAGTATAATCTGCATGGGAAGAAGGTCTTAAGTTAGGAAACTCCTTTATTTTCTTAATGGATATCACAACAATGCCAGTAATGTAATTGAATGCATGTACAAGACTGCAGGTAGGCCTGAAATCACACCTTCTAACACTTACTCTGTTTTTAAATGAAGTTGACATTCTATGATAGGATACTTTCTTAATTTCAAAATCAGGGTATATGCATGCAAACAGCTCATTAACTGGTCCTGGAAATTCCTAACTGTCAAGGCACTGGTTCTGATCATTTGAGAGAGCAGTGTTTAGAATACGTGAAAAGTATATTCTCAGAGGGCCACGTACCAGTGCCTAGAAACTGTTTGTGATACTGCTGGATTTTAGTGTTGGCATAGCCTAAGTAGCCATGTGCAGATTAGCTTTGACCTAAAAGCCAAATAAAATAAGTGTATTCTAGTGGGACACTGTATTTCAAGCATAATCACTCCAGAATTTAAGGAGGTGTTCGGTCACTTGTGTGAATCCTTTCTTTTACCAGTCAGTAGTCTTTTCTGTTCCTTCTCAGCACATTTTTTATTTATTTATTATATAAACTTACAGAGGCCTTCCTTCCCTTAAAACATTCCTATAATAATAAAAGATCTCTAGGATTAAACTTTAATATCAATTACTTCCTCATGCAAAGAGGTTAGACTTGTTTGCATTTCTTGCCACACATGCATGGCTGCTACTATGCTTTACTTTACATCACTGACTTTAAACTTTGCTTTCCCAACTTTGTCTTATATTTTTCCTAATTTGATACTAATTACTTTTTTTTTCTCTTTTTGAGTTCACATTTTTAGTATGTACTGTTAATGTGTATTCTGACATTTTGTTGTGGTTACATCCTATGTGGTTATATGCATATCCATAGCTTTTAAACCCCAGCATTTAAGCTGGAAGCATGGGGTGATGTAAGGGTGCTCACTCATTTATTCATGAACAATATTCCCTTTTTCTTTTCTTGAGTGATGAAATAAAGACTCTTCTTTATTTTTCAACAAAATTTACCAACTTCATGTCCTCTAGCAAAGGCAGCAGGGAGAAGCAAAGGCAGAAAAAGGGAGCTAAAGTTTCAAAAATCCAGAGCAAAGCACACTACAGATGCAGATAGATATTTCAACACAACACAACCAAGCTGTGGTTTCCACAGTATTTAGATATTCAGAGGATTCTGTCACTTTGTAAAACACTTGAAAATCTAATAATGTGCACTGCTATATGTTTTGCCTTACTGTATATTCTTCTCCTGTTGCTACCTATATTGACATGTGAAACTAGGGAAAACCTTCATATATTGTTTTGATCCGACTATACTACAGGGTATAAATGTAATAGAAAAAAACGCTTTGGTAGTCATAATTAACAGAAAAAGCAACAAGCAGATTTCTTTAAAATATTAAGCAACTTCATAGCTTTTACTAACCTCAGTGGGAGTTGAACCTTTTGGAAAACAGGTCACATATTCAGGCACTTTATATTTAGGTCCTTTTTCTCTAACCCCTAAGGATAGTCTGTTTTTGTACCTGTATCTGCAGTACTTACTCTTTTGCAATTCCCATCTCAGTGACTTAGAGAAATGAAGCTGATTTCGCTTTTTTTTTTCCCCCCCTTGAGTTCCTCCTTGCTTGTGATGAGAGTAATTGCATTGTAGGAGGTTTGACTGCCTAAACTTATTTTTACCCTAGGTGACCTTCTACCAGTATTTCCGCCACAACACAATTGTTTCTTTTCAAATCTGTATGCCGCTGATAGAAATGGAAATAGTTTCAACTCAATTCTGCAGTAGAATAAGAAGCCAAGATAGGAGAACTGTATTACTCAGCAAATCTCAGTTCCATGAAAAGGCTTATTGAACAGCTAGTGAAGCAGAGACTAGGTAAAATAACTCACTGTCAGGTACCAGCTGTCATAAAAGATTAGACACAGACATTGAACACATAGAACTGTTAATTTGATTCAGCATTTGTATTCCTTTCTGGTATAAGACTCAAAGGTTTCCACTTCAGCTGTCAGTGAATAGACAGATTTCTCTCTGAGGCCCACTCTATAATCATTAGAAGGAGCAGAGTAATACAGACTATTACCTTATATCAAAGGGGGGAAAAAGGCTCCAATAGGCTTCTTTTTGATTGAAGATACTAGTTATTTTGCTTGTTATGATAATATTTTCTACGATATTGTATAAAATTCCAGTTTCATGTACAAGTAAGTATATGCTATAAACCTTCTATTATATAAGTCTCAGACTACACTCAGAAGATTTTTGTGTAGGTGTTAATGGACTATAACTCAAAAGGTGATTACAGCTCATAAATCTTAAAGCCAAAAGCATTAATGCTAAGAAAATTTTTCTTTGGCATTTTAGTCTTGGGTTTTGTTTGTTTTGGTTTTTTTTGGGTTTGGTTTGTTTTTTTTAAATGTGTATGCTGTTGAAAGAACCTACTGAAATAGAATCATAGAATGGATAAAAATAAGGCTTTCTTGTGCATACTATAATTTCAGAGATCAGTGGGAATTCCTTGACCTGCATTCAGTGGAATTGCTCAATACAATCAGTTTTCTAATGACTATTGGTTTGCAGAGTCACGGGTCCTACATGACAGACGTAAATTTCAGGTACTTTTTAGTCTATGGAATTATTTTAAGGGAAATGTGAGCAATATGTGTATTTGGATCTTTCCTGTGAAGCACAGCATCGTACAGAAGACAGATAACCTCCAGTATCCACGTTACTGGTTTTACATATAAAATTGCTTGTTTACTTTTGTGTTTTATAAATACATTAAAAAATGTTTTAAAATAGATATTTATTTATTGCTTCCAAATTAATCTTCAAAAAGGGAACCAGGGAAACACTTTTGACCCAATCCCTAATATCTCACTAGATATCTAATAATGGTAAAACTCCTGTTTCTCAGGACTTGTTAAACTTAGGAACTTTTCTTCACTTTTTAGAGAAACTGAGAACAAAATATTACTCCTTTGCATTTGCAAGATTAAAAACATCTTATTTTTGTAACTTGTCTGTCAGATTATTCCTTTCATATGACCATCATATATCCTTCACAAAAACAGAGGAAGACAAGAGAAGGCAAGAAAATTTTTATTTAAGCTTTAAAATGCTGTCAGTAAACTGTTCCTTGTGATAAAATTACAAGGTAATTGGAAAGCTTAAACTACAAAGTGTATAGACCCAAAGAATTGTGATCTAGTTATTTTTTTCTGTGTACAGGTAAGAAATTCTTTTATTGAGGTTTTCAGCAGGATTTTTATGTTAATAAAGATACAGCACATAAATGAAATGAACATGTTAGTTCAGTAATTGTATTGATGATATTGTAAGAATGCCAGTGTTAACATGAATAACCCAGTGTGAAATTATCAGTCTAGTGAAGGAAATGGAGTAAAAGAAATAAAAAGGAGGAAATAAAATTCAGTCAAAGATACACTAGAGGCATCAGTGAATCACAATGTTGTCATATCAGTAGACATTCTTCAGTAATAGACTCCTTCTATAGAGGCTGCTGTGATTGATTTCAAGCATTGCTGTTTGAGCTGGAGCTTCTCTTTCCTGTAGGGGGATCAGGGTAAAGTGAACATTCCCTTGCTAGCTAACTGCAAAGACGTCAGTTTGCATGCATTTACTGTTGTCCTGTTGACCTACCTCACCAGAAAACCAAATGTTTTCTCCATCAGTATGATGGTAAATAAAAATGCTTACGTCCTCTGTAGATTAAAGAAAGGATATCTTTTCGATTCTTTGAATTTTAAAACAAAAAATTGACAAAAAATGTTTTTAAATTTAATGAAACTGAAATCTGTTTGATTTCTGAAACAGAAAGATCTGAAAGATGTCTGTTATTGTAGGGTAGCTCAGGTACTAGTTATCAACATGCCATCATAGTAGTATCTTTGAAGCTAACTTTTCATTTTCTTTGCTTAAAATTAATAAGAATTTATTTAACTTTATGTAATTTTTCTTGTTACTCATCTACATCTAATTTTTGACAGATCTTTTATGTCTTTCCCTTACATATTCATAGACACATTAAATCAGCTTTGCTTGTTCATAAGGTAGGTTTACAGAACCTTTCTTTTTTTTTTACTTTTTTTGGTTCCTTTTCAGAAGTCCAAGTTCTTCCAACATACACAGAGAAAAATCCTTCTCACAAATAGTTCTTGCTATTTTCTTCTCCTCTGTTGTTTAAAGTGATGGAATGAGGAGGATTAATATCATTGTCTAACTATAATACAACTCAACCATATAATTTCCTAATTAAGCTAAACTTCTTAAAATTAAGGCAATACTACATTTTTTGAGAAAAATTACAGTAGAAAAGGTTAGAGGATAAAAATAGAACACAACCTTTTACTGCTTTGAAATTCAGTGGTATATTTTCTTTCAGATGTGTCACATATTGCTAAAAGTAGAGTCATCACTAATGATTTAATCATGTTGTACAGCTCCCAAGGTCTATTTTAACAAACACATTTGTTGATTGTTTCTAGTACAACAAATGGGTGCATGGTCCTGACTTACATGTCATATACCCTTTTTTAAGATTTGCAACTGAAGCAAAACAGTGTCAACAGCAATATCCTTTTGTACTAGTGTTCTTTCCTCCTCTTTGAAATAGGAGGTGAAATATCTCTCCCTTATTTCTCATTTTATATGCATAGAAACTTGCTAACTTCTTTAGAGTCTTCAATAAAGCAAAGTTGCATCTCAACTTTGTTCTTATCTTTGTCCTTGGCTTAATATTATTTATGATTATGTTTATCTTTCCAGAAATAATTTTCTGTGGGTGTACAGAAAAATTGTTTTTAAAGTTCTGACAGTACTCCTTCCCATCTTCAGGAACAGCAGAAAAACTTGGTTTGTGAAAATCTTGATATTTTAAAATAAGCTACCCAAATAGACAATTTTTTTACTGTTTCCAGGAGTATAACCTGCAAACATATTAAAAATAGAATTCTAGAGTTGACTTTGTATTTAGCATAATGAAAAAATAAAGTATCCAGGTCATAAGAAGAGGATGAGTAAGTCAATACATCTTAATAGATACTTTAGAAATTTGTGAGTATTTCCAGACACATGCCGACTGCATCAGACACTAATAAACTAACTAGTTTAGAGCTAGGCACATTAGAAATGTCATCAGACTCAATAAGACAATCAGTAAAATACTCTTTATAACTTCTTTTTAAAGTGTTTCTTTAGAATATTTGGGTGAGAGAGAGAAAAAAATGTTGTGATTCTTGCAGATTCTGTATATTTTCATATAGTCTAGAAATTCATGACATTGTTTTTCCTGGCTTAAAAGGGGATAGGAGTAAACGGACATACTAGGACACAGAACTAATCATTATGTTAGTCCATTGTCAAGTCTTTCTTGTAGATATTTTTTTTTCAGGGAAAATTAAGATTTCAGATATTTATTTATTTATATTTATCTATATTTACTAATCTGACCAAATAGACACTGAACTGAGTCAATATATTACAATTTAACTGAGTAAACTAAATCCTGGCTCAGGAATTTAAATAACTTTAGTTATTTCTAATACCCAAATGGTTGTCTTGCCCGGGTGATATACCCTGAAATATCCTTTTTAGACCTTAGGTTCAATGTAAGTACAACACAAGGTAACCTTAGATTCAGTAGAACCTGAATAATCCAGCATGTACCCAATGAATGTCCAGCCACTTCTACATATTTTATTGCTTTATTACTTTAACCACATGGGAACAACTTCATTAATTAAGGCAGGAGCTCCAAAAGGAGAGTCATCTATGTTTCTCATCTCAATCTTAAACATTTTCCTCTGCTTGAGAATTTCCAAGAAGATGGCACACAAAGGTTCAAAAGAGACAGGATTTCTCAGTTCTTCCTTCAAACAGAAACAATTACCTTGAATTAGTGAGTGGAATATAGATATTTACATACTCCAGTATGCATAAATTATACTTTTCATATGAGCACAGCACTACTGACACCAGCTTATGAATTTATCCAGGCATATTACTTCTCTGTAAGGAAGGATAGATTCATAATTTTTCATTTCTCTGATACCTTAGAACTTGCTTTATTTATTTAATTATTTCACACCTGCTAATAACATTTGTTTTGGAAAAACAAATTCTATATTGGAGTCATATTATGCCTAAAAGCTTGTAAAAAAATAAACAAACAATTTTTTTTAGAAATACTTTTGGTAAAAACTGCTTTGGAGAGTTAAGTGCTGTATTTTAATTTGAGGCTGCAGCCAATACCTGACAATCTCTAATATTTGCTGGTTATGATATTGTTTAATTTATGTCAATTTCAACTAAATGTCTCAAATAATACAAATGTTGGATTCCAAATGAATTTTGCCTATGAAAATCCCATTTGCAACATATTCTTCTGAATTTCAGAGAAATTGTCTTCATTCAAATATGATTACTGTCTTGCAATATATTATTTTGGCCAGCACCACAATTTCATAACTTTGCTTAAAAAGATATTTGACCAATACCACTAACAGAGAAAAATCAGGATTTGAGACAAAGATTTTTCAAAGTTGAGATGCTTTCTATTTACCTGTTAAGTCTACAAGAAAGAATAATTAAGATGAATAAATTTTCAAATGTGTCTATCTCATTTGTTCAATGCAAAATTTACTGTTAATTACTTTGAAATGAAGAATAAAAACAATTGGACCTTCTTTAAATGTATATTTGTCATAGTAATTAGGAAACTAGGAATACTAAAAAGAAAAGAAATACAAACATTTATCTAATATCTATACGAAAAGCTGGAGAGGAGAGGAGAGGAGAGGAGAGGAGAGGAGAGGAGAGGAGAGGAGAGGAGAGGAGAGGAGAGGAGAGGAGAGGAGAGGAGAGGAGAGGAGAGGAGAGGAGAGGAGAGGAGAGGAGAGGAGAGGGAAAAGAAAAAAGGAAAAGAAAAGAAAAGAAAAGAAAAGAAAAGAAAAGAAAAGAAAAGAAAAGAAAAGAAAAGAAAAGAAAAGAAAAGAAAAGAAAAGAAAAGAAAAGAAAAGAAAAGAAAAGAAAAGAAAAGAAAAAAGAAAAGAAAAGAAAAGACTAAAGTTAGTTCATAAAACCCCAAATGGCTGGAAACCCTAGATATTTCATTAAGGCAATGTTGTCCCACACATGGAGCCAGTCAAATCTTTGCAGATTCAAATAATCAGTTTAATCACAAAAACTGATGCTTAGCACCAAAGTGTTTCTCCTTTCACCTTATTTCTTCAATTTTTGTTCTTTGTCTGTCCTTTCTTGACATTTTAAATTATCTCTGCCTTAGTATTCAATACTCACTATTTTTAAATTATGGAATTAACCCACTATGTAACAATACACTTTCCCTAAATTTTCTTTATTTCATAATAAAAAAAAAAAGCATATTCAGTAACATTTTTACAAAATTGTTTCTGCCTTTCACTTTCTTACTTAATTCTATAGCATGATGAACAATTATGTTGGTACATTCCTGACATGGGGTTAATACATTAGCATTTTCACTTGATTGAATCAAGTACATTTTTACTTTAGAAAATGATTCTGTGAAAAGAAGTAAAGAGAAAAAATACCCTGGGAATACATTCATTGTCTGTGAAAGTTTTTTTAATCCCACATTGTCCCATTTAAGTAAACATTTGGATATTCTTCTCAGCCTTACATAGTTGGTCTGTGATTTGAGAATCAAGTTGGCTCCTTTCCATCTCATCTATTATCACCAATAACACAAGTTTTGCAGCCAAATTAGTCCCTTGTTTGCACCTGTTCCCCCTAATGCTGTCACTGGGTTTGCACAGCTGTAATTGCCTCGAATACAGTAAACAGCTCAGATGATGCACAAGCTGGAATTGGAACCGCATGTGAATGTCTTTTAGCTGTGAGGACTAAAGGTCAAACAGAATAAGAAGCAGCAAAACTTTACCTTTATAACTAGAGTTGGTAGATGTAACTACTCTGCTTGGAGAAGGAGTACATTTTGTTACACTGCTGGGATGGATAGAAAACAAAATAAATGTGATTTAGGTTCTCTGCAAAAAACAAATTTTGGATTTACCATCTGAGCAGTGGTTTGTAGTTAAAAAACAAGATAAGATTCATGTTCAGTTTTTCCAGATGTGGGGAGTTAGAAAATGTAATAAAGAGATAGTTGTCAGTAATTAGTCTAAGATTTCAAGATATTTCCTAAATTAAAAGAGTTATAGTAAGGGATAAAGTTTTAGTCTTTAATTAATGGGATTAAGATAGAATTAAAAGTACTTTTTAACTCTTTAATCCACCAAATGTAACCTCTTTCTGTTATGTATGATTTACTTCTTTTTTTATTTATTATTATTTATAAATTGAAACCACAATCCCCACACTAAATCGAGCAACAGAAGGCCTAGGTAGAATATTAATTATTAATTCCTATTTGTTAATTGTAATTTTTTCCAGCTTTTGTCTGCTGTGATGATGAATAGAGGATGCAGAACATAGGACTATTCCTACTGTAAAACAGAGAGCATGAAAACTGAAAAGCCCTTAATCTCTCAGGCAAACCTGTCCAGTTTGCAGATAAGGACCTCAGAACTATAATAAAAATTGTGGTTTTTTTCCCAAAACACAATTCCTTTTAATCTGGCAAATGAATATCTAAATTAGCCTTTATAATTGCATCACCTTCTGCAACAGGAAAAGTAGATTCTGATCCCAGCCTTCTAAGTCAAATAGAAGCATTCTCATTTATTTCAGCAGAAACAGGTTCAAAAGTTTAAAGAACTGATGATATTTGAATGCTAGCTACATAAAGTTATGTTTGAACAGTCTAATTTTTTCTTTCTCTCTGGGCAAAAAATTACACTTTTTATAATGGACATTTGTTCCTTTGAACCTGTTTTCCCTTGATATCAGGTTGCAAAGTGCTATCCACCAAGGCATCTCTTCAATCGTTAAAGAAAGACCTTTTGTGATGTTTTTAATTAGTTTTAACCTTCTTCACATCTTCAAGCATGGTTATGGACACTCATTGATTTTAATTACCATACTGATAGCTTACTGCTTTGCACTTCTTATTAAAATGACCCTCTAGCATTTCTTTTGAAAAAGTCTTCCATGTAGGGTTTTTTTCACTGTTAAAAAAATAATTTGAATTTGTTTGGATTTTCTGTGTTAAAATGTCAAGTATTTTAAGAAAATGTTGTGTGTTATCAATTTTTATAAACATAAGAGAAGACAGAAAATAACTTTATAAAATATTTTATTTTGACTACTTAGAGTTTTTAGGAGGAGTAGAGTGTTTGCATGTTTGTCACATAATGTGAAGCTTGTAAATTCATTACATCCATGAAAAGAAGCAGAAATCTGTTACCAACAGCGGTGTCCAATATTAATTCTCATTTGCTCAGCTTCTAGCTAATCTCACTGGGGTGTTTATCACCTAGAAACCAAATTTGTATACAGTAATACCCCATATAAAGCACTACTCATTAAAGAGGAATGCACCTTCTGTTTTAAAGAGAAGAAGACTTCCAAATGTCTGCCAGAACTAAATAATATATTTTCCCAGTTTTCAAATGCACGTATTTCAGCTTCATAAGCCCTCAGTCTCCTCTGCTAGTTTTTTACATAAAGATGCATAGCATTTAGGCAGCTTAACTGTGTTTTAATACCAGTGTGTCATTCTTGCTTCTTATCTTACTCTCTTTCATGTCTAGGTCATACAAACTCTGAAAATTTTCTAGTTTATTATTTTTAAAACCTGAAGCAAAATCTTTCCCTACGTGAGAGAAGAATTTGGAGAAAAATCATACAAATATTTCCCTATTTCGGAATTAGTTTTAACAAAATCTTGTACACTTTAAGGATTATGAAAAAGTAGCAAAATTAAAGGTGAAAGTATTTCTAAAGAGAACAGACTCATTAAAAGGTTTTAGTGCTGATTTGTGTGTTTGTTTTTTGTTGTTTGGTTGTGGTGTGTTTTTTTTTTTTGTTTGGTTTAGGTTTTTTGTTTTGTTTTTTGTTTGGTGGTTTTTTTTCGTTTTTTTTTTGTTTATCAGTCATCAATTCTGAATGAAACATAAAGGAAATTTGACATTGTCTCTTGTTTTATTTTTTTTCTCCTGAAGTATCGCCACATTTTCATCTGAAGTATGTGTTAAGTGTATGTGTTCCTACTAAGGTCACCTGTACTACGACTACTTCAAATTCAAAACTTTAAGATAATTACATAATCTAAAAATCTTCAATTTTTCTCTAATTATTAAGCTACAGGCATGCCTCTTTTACTTTGCCTTTGATTTAGTGAATATATAATTTATTTGTGAACCATTTTAATTGTAGACCTGAGCCTCATTTTAGGTTATTATTTGGGGGTGACCTTTCTTCTCCACTGGACAGCTACTTCAGTTTTATTTCTGGTTTTATGTTTTCATTGATCCTTGTCTCATACACCATTCAGAGAAATTTATGTAGAGAACAAATACAATATAAATACTGGTATGTATTTAAAAAAACAAAGCAATTTTTTAAATTAGAGTGGGAAGAACAGTTTTTAAGAAAAGCTTATAATGCAACAACCACAGTGGTATCATGAAGTGTCAGAATGTGATAATTGTCATTAGTAAAACTCTTTAAAATCTCCAAGTTCTAGTAAAGAAAAAATCCTTGCCATTTTTGCTTTCCAATGATAGCTTTAACTATTTCTCTTAATTTATGCATTTTTTTTAGAACTATTGTTCAATAGAAAGGTGGCTAGAGTGTGATTTATCGAGAACATTATTTTTTACCAGCTTTACTTAGTTTTCAGATAGTCATTGAAGCAAGCTGGCTATTATGGAACTTTGAGCCAGGGTTTTCTATCATGCACTTTTCTTTATTCAATAAAATTTTTTCACAGGAATAATTTTGAATGCTTGGTAATGATAAAGGATAAAGGACTGATAAACTCTTTCAATATCTATAAACACTGGTAAAGCAACTTTTGGCCACAACTAGGGCATGACAGGAGTTTCAAAACAGATAAGCATTTCATATTTTCAGTCTTATTTCAGAATGCATTTTCTTCACCTAATGCCACAGGTTTTATTAATATCCTGAAAAATATGACACACATACACAGACAAGATTTTCTTCTCCTGCATCCTTTTATTTCCATGTTCTCTTTATAATACCATATCTACCACTAGCATTTACTGTGACAAAATGCTGAACTAAGGAAGGCAACATGATATTTGTGCCAAGTGAAAAAGTGATTCTTGCAATGTCCTTCACTGCAATGAAATAAACAAAGCCCTTTAAAGTTCATACTGAAATTTGAACTAGCAAGAAAATAAATTTATTTTATGCAAATGCAACTTTCATTAAAATGTGAAGCTCTGCATAAAGCTGAACAGCTGACTCTGCATTATTTGATATGGGGAAAAAAAAAGAAAAATTAAACCCAGGCATTTTTATTTTTGTAGAATGAGGAACATACAGCAGATATTCTAAATTGCAGTAATACAGACAATTCAACAGATGTCTGGTTCTCAATCCACCAAGCATTTGAACTATTTTCTAAGCCATTTCCTTACTGAAAAGTAGATTAAAGTTTTTAACTCCTCTCACAATGACTGTACCGTTATGACATTAAGTATTTTTAGAGGTAATTTTAAGTGTTTATTTTCATTATATCTGTGCCTGTCTATCCTATGCTAATCTGCTTTTTATGCAAAATGTAAATGTGAATCTAAAACTTCAATATTTGGTAAAGCCACAATGTTTTATGCTTTCTGATCTCCCTGGATGATTTTGGAATTACCCACTCTTATGTGTGAATATTTCCAGATACATGCCAACTGCACCAGGCATAAATGAAGTGCAAATCATGTGCAATTTAGATTAAAAGAACTCATAAATAAATCATCTGAACACTGCAATATCTCTTCACTTCACTAATAGAAGAACTCCAGGACACAGATATAGCCTCGTTTGATAACTTTCCATCTTGTTCTGCTCATCAGATTGTCCAATATTACAGAGTTCAAGGAGTTCAAGGCCAGAAAAGACAGTGTTTAATTTTACTTCATATATATCTCAGTCAATTAGTTTTCATAAAAGAAACTTCTAGCTAGTGTAAAACACTTTGAAATACAAGCAGCTGTTCTCTGTGCCTCACATGAGAAGGGATGAGTATAACACGATACCCAACAGTCCTAGAGGGTCAGAAAAACGATCAGGTAAGTACAACAAGAGACTTGTAGGAGGAAAATAGCTGTAGGAGAAAAATATAACACGTTGTGTTGTGTAAGGACAACAAAATACTTGTAGGAGGAAAATCCTACATGGAAGAAAAGAAAAAAAGAATCTGCAGTCCCAGGACAGTCTCTTAGGGGGATTCACTACAGTTAACACTTCAGTGGACACAGAGAACCTTGATAAAGGATTACACTCATCCCAATTTCACCAGTTTAGAATTATAAAATACTTCCATTTCAAAACCAAAGAAATTAACTCTTTGATGAGTAGTTATGAACACTCCATTAAACAAACACAAATTAGAGTTAGCCCAACTAAGGTGAAACCTAGTAAAATGTTATTTAGGTGTCAAAAACTTAATACAGGCTAGGTGTGTTTGGAGCTTTTTAAGTTCAGAAGTAAATGTACAAATAATACCAAGACTTGACCATTGTCATTTGCTGGTCTATACCCTCTGCTAAGATTTCTCTTTCTTTCTGTGTCTCTACTATAATAAACAGGCTCAGAAACATTTAAATTATGGTCCACCTAGAGAAATGAGTTGTACAAGAACTTTGAACTGTTCCCAGATTGCTCCCCTACCTCATCTAAATTTGCTTTATCTAAGTGTAAGATTATGATAAAGCAAAGAACCGTGCTGTTCAGGTGAAGTTCTAAGTAGTATTGTGTGTAGCTTAAATGAAAGTAATTAACTCTTAAATGTAGTGTATAATCAGCATCTAATCTTCCAGTTCATCAGAATAGGAACAATAAGAATAATTTGTTTTGCACATGAGTATATGCAGTAATTATCTCTATAGAGGCAATAATTACATCTACAGATTTACCTGCCCCTTCATCAAGTCCCTATTTACTTTTGCAATATAGTTAATAGATGCTATACTAGTTATCATAAGGTAATCAGGACAGTAGTTTAAGATATCAAAACACAGATATATTTTTACTTTACAAAAAATTCTATCATTCAGTGCATTTCCTGTGCTCTGTGTTGCTGTAGAGTGGATGTTGTGCAACTGTAATTGCCACTACATTGCACCTTCTGTGAACAAAAATCAGTTAGTTCACAGATTAACAAATCTTATTAAATGTTTTCTTTCCTTGGTCCTTCTTCTCACTATCTTCTTTTGCTCTGTAAGATCATGTCTCAAATCTACATGTAAAGTGTAATAAAACCAAAGAGAAAGTAGTACTTTCGTGATCCTAGAGTAACAAATCTTACAATAAAAAATAGTTTTTACAGTGAAATCTCTGACCATAAGCAATACCTCAAGCAAACTGAAACTGGTCTTCTTGCCTGAGAGAAGTACTAATCAAATAAAGAGGGTTGAGAACTGATGCTAAATAAGAAACAATATCAGAAAGTTTAAAGCATATTGATAGAAAAATATTTTTATTTGAGCAATATACCATGTCTGAGTATTTAAGCACTGTACCATAAATGAACCTCAGCTTACATGCTTAGAAAATCACAACTAGAAACAAAAGATTTGTTGATATGTATTTGTGTCATTGGACATAAAAAAATATGAGATGCAGTGGTATTATTGAACTGTTTACACATCATATAACATAAAATAAAATATTTCTAATGTCAAAACTTATCTGTAAAAGTGGAAAGAATCAAAATAGTCACATTGTGCAAAAGGTAGAATCTTTTCTACCTTCAACACAAACCAGGTTCCTTACTGATGGTAGCTACTGCACTGAATTCAATCGCTGCAATGACATAAAACTTTGAAGCATGGGGCCAACAATTAATACTTGATAAAGAAACTAATTTAGTTACTTAGCTCATAATTAGTCACCATATAAAGATGCTGGGATTCACTTATGGAAATAAAATATTTTTTCATTGCAAGAGTTCAAAGTAAAGACACCAAGTGAATGGAAAATCATTAATTTTCTTAATCTTTAGATTGTGGAGCACTGTTCAAAGACTGGAACTATTTTATACATGTAGCAAACAGTTGTTCTTTCTTGTGCAAAAATAAAATATTTATTGGAGTAGAACTTTTCTTGTCTTCAGTGTATTCCATTGTTTCAATTAAAATTACAGTATAGCATAGCCTTAGATTCTTAGTGAAAAAGTTTTATTAAAGCTGCAAAAAGGGATGATTCAGAAAGCAAACCTGCTGTATAGATTATTATTCATGAAACAGCCACTATCATAAAGCCAAAATTTATAATTGTTCTTCTAAAGAAATTATAGTTTCTTTGTTATACCCAGAAAAATGCCCTTTTCTTTGTAGTACTAGTTAATGGGCTGCTTTGGCTATATTTAATTTCTAATAATCTGTTCAGAGGCATCTGGACAGTCTGGATCAATGAGTCAAGACCAAAGGTGTGAAGTTTGATAAGTGAAGTGCTCGGTCTTGCCCTTGGGTCACAACAGCCCCAGACAGCTCCACAGGCTGGGGGCAGTGTGCCAAGGTGTCCAAGAAGGCCAATGGCATCCTGGCCTGGATCAGAAATAGTGTGGCCAGCAGGGCCAGGACAGTGACTGTCCCCTGTACTTGGCACTGGTGAAACCACACCTCAAGTGCTGTGTTCAGTTCTGGGCCCCTCAAGTCAAATAATGAACAATATTTTGGTAAAAAACTGCTTGAAGAACATTCCTTTCTTTTCTCAAATTGTCCTGATCACAAGTGTCTTAACACTTAATGGAGCCAAAACTGACAGCAGACTGATTAAGAAAAAAAACACTTCAGTGACAAGTTATTCTTGAAGACTTATTTGGTCCTCAAGTATTTCCTTTCTTGCTGTTTTGCTATATAAACTAAAAAAGAATCGTTCTCCTCAAGACCAATGAAAGTTTATTTTCATACTTTTCATAGTCCAATTTAAAAATTAAATCAAGCCAAACCAAAACTGAAATAAAGCAAAGCAAAACAAAGAAAAAGGAAAAACCAAGAAAAGAGAATTGTATACTGATTCATCTCTTTGTAAAATACTTCAGGATAACTTGTGGATTTTTAACTGCTTTTCTTAAACATGTATTTTTAACTTATTTCATGACAATTTCTGTCAAGAGATAAAAGTTTAAAGCAATATGCCAGTAAAATATAGAATTAGTTTCCAAATGTGTAATTTGAATTTTAAATTCTTTGAAACAGTTCCTCACTTGACGCAAATCAACATAGTTCCTTGTATGAGTTTTTTGCAAATTAGCCCTTTGATACTGATAGAAAAAGAAGAATACAAAATCTCAAGATCACTTTCTTTCTGGGTTGACTGGATGTTTCTGTGCCTATGTGAATACCAAGTTTATAGGAATGATGTGACATACTTATAGACATGGAAAAGATTACCAACAATTATTTGTACTAAGTTGGCAAGTTTTAACAAATTATTTTCAACAGAGATTCAAAATAATCTGCAAAACAGTAATTGATAATATTTGTCAAATTACATATTAAATTAGTGATTGACATTAGAAAGATTGGCAGAGATTTGCCTTAGCAGTAAAGTTATATTAGTGGTATTTGCTGTGAACTTTCTGAGTCTTACATTTATCTTTGGGGAAAAACAATGAGGCATATGAGTGTTGTTAATTTTATCCATGTACCATCATTGTATTTCTTATGATTCCTGTGTCTGCGGCAGTAACCATACAGTAATAAAGATAAATAAGTATCTGACAGAGGTCTACACATACTATTCCAAATTACTGAGTCAGACTGAAATTTTTCATGTTCTCTAATGTTTAACAACGAAAGTAATTTGAGGACAGTTACATTCTGCACAAGTTCTGCATCATTTCAACAGCTTAAAGCCACAAGGACAGATTTTAATTGTTTATGTGATATATCATTTGATTGTCTCCTTCAGTCTGTACCAAACAAAGAACACTGTAAATTAATAATAAGCTCAAGCATAGCTGCAAAGTAACTGCTACAGGAAAGATTGATTTATATCTAAGGTGATAATGCCTGGACTCCAGATAGCTAAATAGGGAATATAAATTTCCTGCAATATCTCAGATCATGATCACAGGTTTGGTATTCCAAATTTCTGTTGATACAACAGACTTTGATATATGGCACTATGGTATACGCTTGTGTGAATTAACTTTGAAAGTATAAGAGCAGATAGGACTTGAATGACTTTGCAGAGTATGTTCTTTAGCTCTGTCACATATTTATATGGAGCAGCAGGTACTGAGCTTCTACACAAAAGTAATAATGAAAAGTAATGCAGACAGAAATAGCTTGCCTCTAGCAAGACTAATGGCAAGGTCAGATCACGTCAATTAAATGACAAAGCCTTCAAGATAAAGTTCATTCCACACATTATGAACACTTTCTCTCCTTCCAAACAAATTCCTGGCTTTACAAGTATAAGGCTGCTTAAGTGTAAATTCAAAGATCTACACTAAAAAGCGACTGTGAAAAAAAGTCTTCTAAACAGTAAACAAGAATTCTAGACTAAGAATTTTAATTTAACTTAAATTAAAAAAAAAAAAAAACACAACAAAAACCCCTGCAACTGGTAAAATACGGAAAGTATCTTTTAAATATTCCAAAATACACCACAACAGCTGTCAATGAGTCCTTAACTGCTAAACACTTTTAAAAATTCAGCATGACCATTACTTTTATATTTTGTTAAAGATTCTAAAAATGTTTAAAAAGAGTGGTCAACAAATAAAAATATATAGAACCAAGAATCAAGCAGATTCATGTTTTCTCTCTTGAGGTATGAATACTTTGCAGTTGTCTGTGAGAAAACTCTCCTTGCTGAATTTTGGCCCTCAAAGCTGATTAGAGGATCATTACACATCCCTCCCAGGCAAGAACTTGACATTTCAAGTCTCTGCTTGTTCAATTTAGGTTCTAGTCTTAGTTTCATCCCTTCTTAAGTACAAAATTAGAGGTAAATGAACTGCTATCTCACTAAACTCTAATGTGCAATTTGAACTAACATCAGCTTCAACTAATCCTGTACTCAGCCTAAGTGTGGTGCAGGGTAAAAATTGCCCATTATTTTTTCTTCCTTTTAAGCTGCTGCTTTATGGCTGATGCTTGACTGTGGATGAAAAAAGCAGCCCTCCAAATTTTGCAGAACGAGATAAGACCATGATCAAAGAAATTACAGTTTGCAGAGAGCTCTGTGCAGTACCATCACTTGGAAAAAAATGTTGCTTTTTGGTACTGTTACTGAAAATTCAAAAAGTCATATGGATAAAAACATAAGGCACTTAAAGTTACTCAAAACAGAAAAAAGGAAAGTCTAAAACCACTAAAATGTCTTTAATCCATTGATTAAATGTTTCATATTTTTTGTTTATCATAGAAAAATGGGAATAATAAATAGCTTTATAATTGAAAAAGCATAAATAAAACCAAAAAAGCAATAATTAAAAAAAAATAAATAGTAAGAGTGCCAACACTCTTTCAGAGTACTGAATCTATTTTGAGTCAATTTCAAAATCTCAGATGGAATAAGACAAATCTTGAAGCTTAATAATAACCATGACCTTGGAGGCCAGAAATACAGAATATTTGCAAAAAATGACCACAGCAATCGGAAAGAACAAAAGCTTTCACCAAACAATTTTTTCTTCCTATGAATAATTTTTAGTAGAATGCAGTGGAGGAAATCAGAATCAGAATCTCTTGATGGACAAGTTTTAAAGACAGAGAGAAATAAAGCCTATTAAAATATGACCAGAAATTACACATAAAATAGGGTTGATGTAATTAATTATTCTGATATGATGACAGGAAGTTTCCTGCAGAACTACATAGGAGTTCTATTTATAGTATCAATGGAAAGAAAAATACAGAGAAAATTCCAGATAGGTTCTTCACTGGCTTGATGCAGATGCAATGATGCACTTATGTATTAAACAGCAAAAAGTTTAGAGAAGTTAAAACTTTTTTACTGCATTTGATAGGACAGAAACAATTCTTGGGATGGTATTAATTTTTAGTTTTTACTGCCTTCAATGGGGCCAGATTTTCCACCAAAATATGTTGAATATATCTCTGTCCTAATCAAAAAACAGCATGAGAAATCTGAATTTCAAAATGACAAAGAAAAATAAGGTTTTCATTTCGATGCTTAAATTGTATCACTTCATTACTGAGAACACAAATTCAAGTTAATTGCTAAATTTCCCCAATTAATTATTTATGTGTTTTATCTAAATGGGGGAATTTCAGAAAGTATGTTCTCTTTATTTTAGCAGAGTTTGTGAGGATGGTGGTAAGAGTTCAGCTTAGGTAATGTGTGACAAGCTCTGTTCAGACAAATAGTAACTCTCTGGTTGTGATTGAAGTCACTGTACAGAAATAATTATTCAGAGTTGGTTTTATGACTTCTATTTTTTCTTTTCACAGTGAATAATTTTTTTGTTGAGAACTAAGTGTATCAGAAACAACTTATCTGTATTTGCAGCCAGAATGAGATAAATATACACAGATAACACCTACATGCAAATGTGCTCTGTTAAGATAGGAGGTGTTTTTATCTAAGAATCCACATAATTCACATATCATTTTTAATGATAATAAAAAATGCCATTATAAATAATGCCATAAACTGCTAATTATTTAATTGCATGTGAGCTAGGTTAGGAATTGCTCACAGCTTCTCATTGGAAAGCCTGAGCTTTAAGCCTATTTAAGGCCTAGACAGAAGACAGAGAATCCTGATTCATTATGTACATGAACTGGTGCTAAGGAGTCTCACTTTTCTTTCTATTTCTTCTAGCTTTACATTTTAAGTGATAAAACTGTATGTAAATGATGTGCTAGCCTAATTTAGCAGTCATGACACAGATGCAGATTTAGCTCCCCTATCTGTAAGGTTTAGAGTAAGGACTTCAGGTTTTCTTATGCTGAGGAAGAATACATAAGCATATACATATTGATATACATATACATATACATACACATACAAATACACATGCAAATATATAAGTATATATTCTACATGTATATGCATATGTGTGAGTGTGTGTGTGTGTGTGTGTACTAAAGACGTGCACAGACCTGCTGTGAATGGGTTGCAGAGCTGGTATGTTTTGAACCAATGATCATTCATTACAACTTGAAGAGAAGCTGAGTAAAAACTGTCAAAACAGGCAATGAGTTCTTATGCTCATTAGCTCTCAATTAGGTAAAAAGAGTGGTTTGAATTTAGATGTTTTACTTCCCTTGAATGTAGCAAATCGACTATTTCAAAAATCCCTCTCTTCCTTTCGCCTTTATTTTTTTTCTTTGTTTAAAACCTCGTATGAAGAAAAAATTGAATTATTGACCTACATAATTGAAATCTCAGCAAGTTTTATGAATAATGAGTAAAATAATCTCACATGCAGTTCTTTTTCCTTGTGATAATAATAAAAGGAATTGAAGGATTTTTGTGCCTGTCAAAATAGAATGCAAATTACACTAATAGTTTTTCATCTAAACAGCTAAGCGTTTCAAACACAATGGAAATACTGGCTATGTAAAAGGAGTCACTCCACCACTTTATAATAAATATTTAATTCCCTGTTTTATCTAAGGAAGTTTTAGAGAGAATAAAGAATTTCTACATTTATTCAATACGATTACACTCCAGGTCAGGCTATAAAAGAAAACAAAAATCTTTCTACTAAATCTACTAAATTAAATTTAAGTGGTGTTTTGACATATAACTGTGATGATACATTTATAATTTAAACAAAAGTACCTAAAAGTCTGACAGGCAAAAGGAGATTTAGGGCACATTGAGTGTTCAGAACAGAAGAGATAAGAGTGATGAATTACCAGTGATAACAAGTAAAGACTATCAAGGTACAATTTTCTTCAAATATTCATTATTTTTATTGTATACATTGAATTATTGAGTCTTCTGTAACCTGACTATATGCATTTTCTTTAGGAAATCTTCAATGAATTTACACCAGAATAAATTCTAAGTTTTCAATCAATTTCCTTATTGTCTTTGATGCATAACAGTCAGGAAATAATTCTGTAATAGCCAGTGCATATCTCAGAAAGAAATATGATTGAAGAATCAAAATTAAATTGAATTTAGATTTCTTTTTAAGGGACTCAGTAAACACCTGACTCTTAGAAGACTCTTAGAAAACTCTAAGACTCTTAGGAAAGAAAAAAAAAAAATCATACTATAAATCTAAATTCTTGGAAGCATTTTTGAATTATTAATCAATTTGCTGCAGAATCATCCTAAAAACGAAATGAAATTATAAAGGTTTATTTGTCTTGCTGGGATGAAGAAGCATTTCAATTATTCTTTCCTGTATTATTACATTGAACTTCCTACAGAAGATATTTTGATGGTATAATTTAATTTTCTTGTTTATGAGAGAAAAAAAAGCAAACCACACCACAAAACACCACCAACTAACCAACCAATAAATTTTTCATAAAAATTAAGATTACTGAAATAGATTCATGGATACTGCTTAAGACTTTCTCTGTGTTTCTCTATGGTTTTGTTAACATCTATTCAACATTTCTAGTTAAAAATTACCACAGAGTCATTTTTTATTGATATTATTTGATTTTCAGATTATTATTCTTATGTTTCTATTAATCTCATAATTTAATCTCTAGATTCTTTGGGATTTTAAGATTACTCTCCAATATACTTCAGTATATCAATTGAGATTTATTGTCCTTGAAGATACCTACATTAACTTTTAGAGTCTTGCCTTTTAGGATGTCAAAATATCATGTAAATAGAAAGATTTTTTTCATACTACTAATATGTATAGGTATTTGTTAGGATCCCTTATTTGTAAGGATTAAATGTAAGGATCTAAGGTATTTTTAAGGATCTTTCTTCATTTTCTCTCATTGAGAAAATTCAGAATGAAGGTGTCTCATCTTAAAAATAGACAAAATATTTCTTTTAGGATAAATCTTCACTCTGGAAATTATGCTACTGAAACACTTGGACAATCAGTGGAATTAGATCTACATTTGAATTGCAGAAATAAAATTGTCCCATGGATCTGTGTGCATATAGATATATAGGTTGTTAATAAGTAAATGTATGTATATATATAAAACAAATCCTAAGCTAATTTCTTGAAAATGTGTTGCTATTTTTGACATCTCTGAAATATTTATCCTTTTTTGCCAAGTTACATGAGTGTAATAGGGATCAGAATTAAAAAGACCATTATATTTGGCCTTGACTAGCTTAGAACTGGAATGGAATAGCTTGGGGTTTACTTCACATTTTACATTTTTATTCAGTTTTTGTGGGAAGGTTTTTGTAGCAGAGGGGCTGCAGGGTTGGTTTCTGTGAGGAGACACAAGGTGCTATCCCCATGTCAGACAGAGACAGTTCCAAATAACTCTAAGATGGGCCTGCCATTGGCCAAAACTGAGTCTATCTCTGATGCTGGGACCACCTGCAGATTAACATATTGAAGAAAGGGTAAAAAATAATGTGCAAGAGCAGCAAGAAGAGAGTGAGAATATGTGTGAAGCAAATGTGATAGAAGGAGAAGAAGGAGGTGCTTCTGATGCCAGAGCACAGATTGCCCTACAGACAGCCTGTGCTGAAGCTTCTTGTCCACTGCAGCCCACAGAGGTCCATGGTGGAGCTGATATCCCCCCTGCAGGGCATGCATGAACAGATGGATATGCTCTCAAGGAAGCTCATGGAAAGCCCATGCTGAAGGAGGATCCTGGCAAGAGCTGTAGCCTTGAAAAGCAAAGCCCATGGTGGAGCATGACTCTTGGCTGGACCTGAGATGCTGCAGGGAGCCCATTCTGGAATAGTGTGTTCCTGAAGGACTATACCTTGTAGAAAGGACCCACACTGGACCAGTTTGTGAATGGGAGGGGCTCCATGCTGAAGCAGGAGTACAACATGATGAAGTAGCATTCAGAAAACATTATTAATTTATCACAACCCCCATTTCCCATCTGTGTAGGGGGTAGGAGGTAGAAGAATTGGAGATAAGCTGAGCTTCAGAAGAAGGACAGGAAGGGACTAGGGAGTTGGTTGCTCTACTTTTAATTGGCAATAACTTAATAAATATTCCACAGATAGTGTGTTTTTCCTATGGCTGTTGTTGGTAAGGGATCTCTTGTCTCCTTCTCAACACAAGAGCTGCTCCAATGCAAAAGCTGCTTCATTGTATTTCGTCCTCATGTCCTAATGTGGACAGACAGTGAAAGAGCAACACGATGGAGACTTTGCTGCCAGCCAACGTTAACCCACCACATCATGTTATAGTGAAAAACAGAAGATACCAATGGTTCTCTTTAGCCTAACACAGAAGGAAAATTCTCCCAAGTCTCTTACCTAGGAGTTTGTTAGTATTTAGAAGACTGAATGCTGAAAACTTTGTATCTCTGTACAGTACCTATTATTCAGACTTGACCCCAAAGTGTTTTCAATTGTTTACAAAAACAACATGCAAATTTCAATTGAAACACCTCTCTATTACACATCCAACACCAGCTTGCTTTCATTCATTTCTTATGGATTTAAATCACAACTTAATGACTTTTCCAGTAATGTTGTTTCCCATTCAAATGTTTATCCTGAGACCCATTTTGTTCTGTTGAATGAGTCCCACCTAACCTCAATGATTTATTGGCTCTCAGTTGCCGGAGCTAACTTATCACTTGTGCCGAGCTGACCCTGAAGCAATCCAAGATAGGAAGTACACAACTAATAATAGACAACATCGTTTAATGTCTTTTGTGAGCTAGGCATTCCCCTTCTCTTTCTCTCTTTTGAATGATTCTTCAACACTTTAATTGAGCTTAAAATTTTCTTGTATTTCTCCCCAGACTTCTGCTTTGCAATGATTAAATTCCACTTGCATTTAGTACATTATTTTTTAATTCCTCATCATATATGTCTCTGTTGATTTAATGAAAATATAGAGTGCTTTGTCATGTTATGAAGATTGTACTGACATGCATTTGTAACTGAAATACTGACATGTGGTTAAACTATGATTGAATGTTTTTATGTTAACATGAAGATGTCAAAAACTTTTATCAATTCCTAATATTATTTTCTCCTGCTTACTAAATAAGTTAAAAGAGGAAACAAGCAAACTCTTCTTTAAATAATTACAAATACCAATACCAAAAGCCCTTTAATGACATCTGTAAATAAAATAAATTAAAAAAAAAAGAGAAGAGAAAATGAGCTGATAGAAACCTCCTGTTAGAAAAGGAAAATTAAATGCAAAGTCCTCCACCTTTCCTATGAGGAAAGACTGACAGAGATGGGATTCTTTAGCCTGGAGAAGACAGAGCTCATGAGGATCTCATCAATACCCGACATGACAGTGTCAAGGAGATCAAAATAACCTCTTTCCAGTTGCACCCATTGATAAGACAAAAAATAATGGACACAGGCTGAAACACGGGAAGCTCTGCCTGAATATAAGGAAATACTTCCATCGCTGTGAGAGTAAAAAAAGGTGTGATGGAGTCTCCATCCTTGGAGATACTCTAAAGCTGTCTGGGTATGGTTTGAGGCAACTTGCTCTTGGTGACTGTGCTTGAGCAAGGGGGTTGAACCAGATGAACTCCAGAGGCCTTTTAACCTCAGCAATTCCGTGATTTTGTAATTGTACTTTGTGCTGTGAAACAAGTGCCATCATTCCCTATGGAACACATAGAAACATTTTGCCTCACATGAAAATGCCAGGTACTAAATCCACCATTACAAAACTTTATATAATTTCCCTGCATTTTTTTATTAGTGTCTACAGTAAAAAGTGTCAAGTGAAGGATCGCATCTCTTGCAAGATGTTCAAGACAAACAGGATCAAGGTGAAAAATTTTAAATCTATTAGATCTGTGAAGATGTCTGTAAGACATAAATGAGTAAGCAAAATATGGATGATAAAAAAAATCAAAGTATAACATATGTATTTTTATAACCTTCTATTTGCTTTTAAATATAAATTATATAGACACAGACGTGTAAGTTATGTACACACTTAAGGCATTTAAAAACAAATTCACTGGAAACATCTAAATTTAGATTCATATATATAAACATTTATAAGCCTGTAGTTAGACTTCTAAATACCCTGCATGTCTGTTTAAGTATTGTGTTCAAACATATTTTCTTGAAGCATCTCAAAACCATGTAAGCTCTCTGTAGAGAATGAGCAGAAAAAATATCAATAGTATTTGTAAACAACTTTTTTTTTTCTTTTTTACACTCTGAGTACTGAATTTAGTCTCTCAATGTGACAAACATATCAATTTCAGGAAAATTGAGTTGCTTTTAATTGTCCTAAATTTTGAGTGTATCAGTAAGTCTTATTTTTTCATTGATTATAGCCATAAATTTGATACTTCAGACTCAATTAAGTTACTAATACAAGGGTCTCCAGTACAATTTGGAGACATTTAAAGTTTCTGAAATGTTGCCTCGGAGCAGGCAAATATGATTCATTGCTATTATACAGTGCTGTTTCAGGTTGCAGTTCAGCTCACCTGGGATTCAGTTCCTACAAAAAAGAAAAAAGCGATTCTCTAATAGATTCAATGTCACATCTGAACCAGAAGATATTTTTGCAGCCATGTGTAAATATTTGCATGCTCCATCACTAAACTACTGTTGATTTGTTCAGTATTCCTTCTACTTATTGAACATATACCTGAACTGCATCTATATAATTGTAGCCTAAGCTGATTTTGTAGGTAATGAAAAATTTCATGTTCCATGTTGCCATTTCACAGGAAAAAATGAATTCTGGAATGTATGAATGTATGCTGGAAGACTTCACTGCATTACTCTAATAAGTTCTTTCTGGATTTTTTTTTTTTTTTTTTTTTTTTGCCTATGGGAACTCTAATTAAAATGAATGAAAGCCGACATTTGCAATTACCATTGCAGAATAAAGGGCTTGGTTTCAGATCTAACAACTTGGTGCTTACTTTTCCCCAGCTGAGTCATCCTGTTGATAATAATTGGATGATATTTCCTTGAAGAGCAAAGGTATAAATTACCAAGTGTGTTGCATGCTGACAGAATTGAAGTAATTTAATATGAATGGAAACTAAGAGATTCTCTTCATATTACCTGGCAAAAAAAAGGATTACAGGGAAACTCTGAACATGTTAATATCCAGAAATGATACGAACAAGAGATGCATTAATTCTATTCATAAAGTTAATTAATTTTAATATCATAAATTAGTGATTTTTCTCAAGAATACTCTTATAGATATACTAAGATTTATAGAACTCTCAACAGTTATTGTGTAGATTGTTCTCATAACAACTCTCAAAATCCATTCTCCTTCAGCTGAGATCCTGCACTTTTGAACAGACCAAATGTCAGTCATCAAGAAAAATATTCTCTCAGAGGCACAAGGGTGTCTGAGACTGCCAGCATAAATTGAATGAATAGGCTGAAATTCAAAGAAGGGGTCTTATGTGTTAAAAAATTATGGAAAATCTTTACCAACTGTCATAGACTGATCCCTTTTCCTTTCAAGGCTCTCACTGACAGAAAAGTAGAGTGTAGATAAACACAAGAGTATTCTTCAAACATCATTTAGTTGGCAGTTCATTCTATCCACATTCTGTAATATCAAAAACCTCCATATTGATTTAGGCTCCAGTTGCTGGGAATGGTTAAATTCAAAGACATTTTAGACTTCAAAATAGAAAGCCTTTATCTTACAATCAAAGCTCTTCCTACAACAGCTTGAGACATCAAGTATCTAAAAGAGTTTCTGTGATATAATTGGTTGATCTGTTGGATTGACAAGAAATATTTTCTCCATTAAACTTGTCCCAGTTGTCTGAACACTTCTGCAAACATAGTTAAAATTACCCGGGGGGGGGGGGGGGGGGGCGCGTTGTGGCTTATTTCTTTTATAAACACACTGGACTTCCTCTGTAAATGTCTTTGAGAATTATTCAGTGTATTCACAAAACTGGTCTGAAAAAATGCATTACATAATTTCTGTTAACTTCTATGAAAGCGAAGCTGTAAATCTCTAGGCAAAAGAGATGAGACAATAAGAAGTACTTGATGAGAAGACTTAATAAGATAGAAACAGTCTTAAACTATTCAGTATGCATCTAGATATTTTTATTCATCATTTCATCATGCAACAAAAAACTTTTCAGACACCATAGTGGTTAATGTTCCTTCATGATATTTTAAGAAGATAAGGAAGTGCTGTTTTCCCCATTTTGCAAATAGAGAATTTAAGTACAAATTAAGTAAATCTTAGTGCAAGAAGGGTCTTGATTACGAAAATGAGGTTTGAGAGTGTAAATTTTAGTTATGCCACAGTTGTAAACCTGAAATAAAATTCTTGGTCATTACTGAACCTTGGAAACATTACAAATTCATAGGAGGAATAGACTGGAATGAATAGAATAGTTTTATTTTTGAGATGCTTCTCTGGACCTGCTTTGAGGATATATTTAATATCTTGTACTGGAGACCCCAGAGATGAACCCAGTATCCACGTGGGGTCTCACAAGTACAGAGTAGATGGGGAGAATCACTTTTCTCCATCTGCTGTCCATACTTTTTAAAACGAAACGTAGGATGTGATGAGCTTACTAGGCTGCAAACACACATTGCTGTCTTGTGACCATATTTTTATTCATCCCATGTCCCCCTCTGAAAGAATACTCTTAATCCATTCATTCCTCAGTTTATATTGATACTGGAGTTTTCCTCATTCCAGGTGCCTGTTGAACACTATGATTTTCACTTTGAACCATTCCTGAAGCCTGTCAAGTACCTTCTAGATGGCATCCCTTCCCTCTATTGTACCCTGGTGCCATTTGCAAACTTGCTGAGGATTCACTGAATCCCTTCCATTGACATTGATGATAGTATTAAATAATATTGGTCCCTGAAGGAAGTCTTGAGGGACACCACTCATTAATGGTTTTAACTTAGATACTGAGAAATGACTACAACTTTTTAGACATGGACATTCCTTCATTCAAAAGTCCACCTATAAAACTCAAATCTCTAATTCAGATGCCAGCTGTGTAGCACTGTGTCAAAAGCCTTATATAAGTCCACGTAGATGATATCTGTAGCCCTTCCCTCACCCAGTGATGCAGTCCGTACATTGCAGAAGATCACAAAATTAGTCAAGTACAGTTTGGGCTTGGTGAAGGCAGCTTCTATGATTCCAAATAGTCCAATACTATACTATTAGCTTTTTAATATAAGGCATGCTTTTCCTCTGTCCACAAACAAGATTTTGTGTGTAGTTTTGCAGTAACTTGGAAACTTTATTTTTTCTCTGCTGAGCAGTGTCAGTGTGGCCTTATAAAAATTCTTTCAAAGATCAATAAGGCAATGGCAGCCTGCAGATACTATAGATAAGGTCATCTGACTGGATGTTGCAAAGAAGAAACATATAGGTTTTTTTCATAATTGCCAAATGTTCAAATCTATGTTGGATGTACAAGGATCAGAAAGACGAAGCAAGACACGGTGGGCTGGAAGTACACACTTCCTCCAAGTAGAAGATTATTTTTTTTTCTTTTTTGAAATGTAAGAATATTAAAAAGAGAGAGAGAGAGAGAGAGAGAGAGAGAGAGAGAATGAAAACAGGCGAAAGAGCAGAAAATCTGCTTCAAGCAAAATTACTAAAACAGGAAAATAAACTTCTATTCTGAATTAAATGAATTCAATTTTGTGTTGCAGTTGCTGCTGCTGTTCGGGGCCCAATCTGTGCCCAGCTATTAAAAAATGCTCAGTTCAAGGCAGGTGTGTTTCTGTACTCCCAAATACACATGCAAGTTTTAGTCATATATAAAGGAAAAATAAAAACACACAAACAAGCAAGCAAACAAACAAACAGAAAAAAACCCCAAACCACACTATCACCTGTTTTGGGGAGCAAAACTGGTTGCATAAATTTCTGTGGTAATGTGAGGGGAACTAGACATTAATGGTTAATTTTAAGAATGAGTGATCTAACAAAAATATTTGAAAATATATTTTCCTTTCTTTAGCTATGCTACTGCATTTTTCTCTTTTCAAGGGGTCACATGTATGAGCAGTATCCACATGTCCATAAAGATCCAGACTATGATTACATCCATAAAATAGAATTTTTGAAACTTTCTCTCATTTTAAAAGTAGCTTTTTGTAGTCGAGAAAAAAGAAAGCTCAACAAATATATCTCTAAGGAAATTGCAAAAGTTTATGAAAACATTAATTTCTTAGCATTTAATCTAGTTATTCAAAATGCCCTTGTGTCAATCCAGTAATAAATAAATGTGAATTAATTGAGTAAAACTAAGTTAATTATGTATTATTAGATTTTATCATAATTAAATAATACAATTTTAAATTCTTGTCAACTTAGCACTGTGTTTGTTATAAACACACTGAGCTAATTTCCTCACCCACATGATGTTGTGCAGCAACCTTAAAAATTGTAACAAAGGTATTCACATGGAAGTGTTTGTTATGCTAAGTGGTTACCAAAAGTGATAAGTTTAGTTTAAAAACAGCAGTGTTTAATTAGTTTTGATGCTTGTAACTTTTTTGCTTTTTTTTTCCTTAAGTGTGCTTCAGTGGAACAATACAAAGGAATCATCGTTAAAAAACTAAACAGTGAAAACTTCCTCATCTATTATGTCTTAACTTGACTATTTTTTTCTATAGAAATAAATGAAAGTAGATTATACACATTTTGGAATTTAGAAGGTCAAAAGCTCTTGTTCATAAATTCCTGTTTCCCATAGCCTGTGTTTTTTATTGCTGTGCATTCTTGTATATGTATGGTATTTATAAAGTAAATAAAAATTCAGGATATTTGCAGTTCACATTTAACACTTTGTAATTAAATCATGCAAGACTATCAGACTAAATCAAAAGGTTAAACTATGCAAAATATGTGTCTGCTGTTTACCATACTACAGTTGTCACAGAGAAACACTCAACTTAGAGAGAGGAGATACTTAACTGTCAAGAACCTGGTTAGGTTGACAGGATAACTCCATAAAGACTTTCTGGAGGATTTTAATTTTCCTTGCTTACATAAAGACTACAGATGTTTATCTTAATGGTCAGGTGATTCAGATTTGTGCCTGGTTTAGACATTTTTTGTAGTCACACTGAGTAAAAGGTATCATATAAACCATGAGTTATACCTGATCATCCAGGAGTTTCCACCTAGTTCAACCAATTCATAGTCACCCACCTTTCCAGTGGGCAATACAGCATGAATACTTTGGTTCTGTACTGGTATTCTGGTACTTTGGTTTAGCTCAGAAGTGCACTTCAGAGGCAAATCTTGCAGCCGTTCCCACTATCCATGTGTTTGTACACCTTGTGAGGTGGTCTCGGTGCCTGAAGTGAATTGCTTCCTGAAGTAAAAAGTGCCAGATACTAAGAAGCAGTCAGCTCAGGAAACCATTCTGGAGCCATAAAACACACATATAGGAAAAACATACACTGTCCACATCAGGTCCTCATCACTACCTGTTTCACCACATTTATCTCAATTTCACTTAATTATTTACTGATATTCATAAGACTATATGTAGTTTCTGTTGTTCTATGGTTAGATAAATTATGTCTATGTAAATTACTGTTTCTAATACTAATGTAGTTGCCTTAAAATTTAAAGACAAGTATAACTTCCATTCTTTGTGACTTTCATAATGGCTTGGCTTATGGGTTTGAGTAGTTGTCAGTACAGTATTACTGTCAGAGCTTTTGCCATTGTAAATTTTCATAACTATCCCACTCAAATTGAAGGGGATGCAGAAGATCCTTTTCTTTATGCTAGAGAGAGGATCTGAGGCTCTGTGCTGTGGATATCAAAGTTTTCTAGGCAAATAAAGGCCCAGAAAAATAGTAAATAAGGAAGTAAATTCTAACTGAAAACCTTATAGTTGGATATCTGGATATCAGAAAACCTCTCCACCTTTTCTAAAGTTTGGCAACAAGTTATTATCCACCAAATGCTGCAACAATGTAACAGAAAAAAATTTAAGTAAATTAAGTAAGATTACATGCCAGTAGTCCTACTCCTGTCTTTCTTACTCCTGGAAAACAGTTCTTCCCCATTCTTTAACGTGTGTTTTAATGGAACTGTATAGACCCACTTCTTCCACATTGATTCAGATGTCATTAATGTATGATTTTTTTTCATGTGTTTTCAGCATTTGTTTCAACTAAAATTTGTTTCCTCTTCTCAAACTACTTTTCTCAGTAGGAATTTTGTGCATGATGTGCCAGTACAAAGCAAAGCATCATAACAGGATAATGCCGTTATTAACCTTGAAACACTGTAGGCCAATTAAAAAATTTTAAACGTTATGGTCCATCTTATCTGGAACTTGAGAAAAAATGGTCAGTACCAGTTTTGTGGCTGCAAGTCTGAGGTATGCAATGTCATTGTATGCAATGTCAATAAACTCTCAAAAACCTTTCTGTGTTTACCTTATTGCAAGGTGAATGTGAAAACCATTGTGCTTAATTCTTGCTGACAAATGCTTTCACACGTATTGGCAAACAGTCAGCTACAGTTGAAAAGAACAAAGCAGCTGCTTGCAAAGCTCAGCTAAGAGCCAATAACTTTTATTCTTCTTTCTCCTCCACTGCTCACTAAAGGATTGTGTCAAAAAGTCAGACACATATTTCAGATACCCAAAAGAGATGTTCTTGCCTTACCACTCCCTTGTTTGTATATGCTCATGGATGAACATCAGTTATTCCCCAGACACAGACTGATTATGTGGTCTGTTAACTGAAGAGTCGGGGAACTCCTGGTGCGATCCTGCTCTGAAACTTTTATACTCTGCATGATGATAATAAACTCGTTTTGGGGCCATTGACTTTGCTTCTGGCAGCCAGAGGTTGTCCTTCTCTTATCCTGACTATCTCTCACGCCAAAAAAAGTCCCAGCAGGGCTGTAATACACCAAATACAATAAATGCATCACTTGCGTAGGCTCCCTATCACTCCCCTGAGAAAAATCTAACTGTGTGTACTCATGTAAGGAGCAAGTTTTAGAATTGGCCCTTAGCTGATTTTGTGAAAGATAGTCAGCAAGCAGAAACCATGCTTGGAACGTCACAAAAAAAAAAAAAAAAAAAAAAAAAAAAAAAAAAAAAAAAAAAAAAAAAAAAAGAGAAACAAAGCCTTCCTTTAATTGCAGGTCAAGTGTGATGCACTGCTTAAGTTGCGAGCCTACATATGTTTATTGCTTTGTAAGGATAGAATTCTAATGTAATTCTCTACTGAAAGGGACTGAAAATAAACCAAAATTATCTTAATTTTTGAATATGACAGTGATTCATAGCCATTGCCTAAAGACTCTAAGAACTGGATTTGTAACCTTTTTTCAGAAGAAAATGGAATATATTCTTTGGCATAGATTCCTGCATATTAAAGAACTGGGATTAGATTTTGAAAAGTATCATGAAAGTTTTTGTGTTATAAATCCTTTCTTAGCTAGTGGTTCTTGATTGTGCCATTTAGGATGTATCTCCTTGTAACTCTGATGAGAAACATAGGTAGCAGTTTCTAACCAAGAAATCATAATTAGGGTGCTCTTTCCCAGCAATGCTACCTATTCAAGTGGGGTTTATATTGGGATTGAAGTTGCCTTATCTGTAGAGATGGGCTTGTTTTCTTCACAGAAATTATTAAAGGATATAATTTTATATTGTTACATGAAGACACAGAGACTGGATATCAAACATAAACAAGTGCTCTTAAAGCTCTTTCTCATACAGAGAAGACTTCAAATTCTGTAAAACTATTTTTATTTTCTGTTATTAAGAAATAAGGCAAACAATTTAAATACCTGGACCTTTTAGTATAATGCCAACAAAATCACAACCATATACGAAATGTTCTTAGATTTTAAATGATTGCCATGTGTATTAAAATAAATTAATCACTTGATAGTCATTCTGGATATTTTCTGAAAAGCAAGCCTCAAAAGAAGGGACCAAAATCTTGAATCTCATCTTTCTTGCAAGCCACTCATCAACCTTTTCCTGCTTTCAGAAATTCATCCTGAAGCATTGTTTCCTATCTTTTTTCAAAAGGCTTCAAGTTGTGTTCAGCTGATATGACTGGATACCAGTAGTGTATCTTTATTCAGGTGTTGTCTTATCTCTCCATAGTCAGCTGTGTTCTGTTTGCCAGCAAATGATAAGCATTTTACCAGCAAATATGTTCCAGGTATTCTTTAGATATAAGGGCAATGGCAAGTTTCTCATGCAGGATTTTATTTCAATTAAGCATACACATACGGAGTTTATTTCCTGACTTGAAATAGAGGAAAATTGAATAAATACCCAGTTCCATTTGACCTTCTATTTTAAATTTGACAGTTAATAGTTTTTGATTTTGTCACACAGAAAATCCACAAGGATTAAAATCAGAAGGGAAGGCCAGGTGAGAAAAAGTTGTTCTAAGAATAAGAAAGATTATAAAATTAAAAAAAAAAACAAAAACAAACCTAAAAAACAAAACAAAACAAAAATCCCCCACAAAAAAAGCAACCAAAAAAATCCGAACACCTTAGCCAACATAAAACTAAAGTTAAAATTCCCTAAGAACACTGAGAACCTTAGTTTTATAAGACTTATTCTAATATTTCCCAATTTCCTTAATTATACCTTTTTTCCTATCCCAGATATCTTATTGCCCTTTAAGTAATAGCTTAAGATTCAGTGATCCATTTCAATCACTTTTCTTCTGTATGACATTTATTTCTGAAAGGTATGTCACTCTTCAAATGGGGTGAATTTTAAAAGTTTCCAGAAAGTTAGAAAAAGCTTGTGGGGATACAATTTTCTCCTTCATCCCTTTTTTCAAGGTCTGTACTGGGCTTTGCTCAGATTTCCTACTAACTGAAAAAAGTGACTTGAGATTCCTTATAGTATTAAATAAGTTCCCTATGATCAGTTAGTTAGAATCCACCTATCTCCTTTAGTTTCACTAAACTTTAAAACTGGACTGGTAAGCAGAAACAGATTCAGAAGAATATTTACAGCTGTTACTAAATAAGGAAAATATAGCAATTTTTTATTTATAGTGTTTTTCTTAGAATTGAAGTAATGTTTTCTTTAACAGGTTTGATGCTCTGAAAAAGAGGAGTCAGAAGGAGAATGACATAAGAAGAAGAAAAATACTTTGTTTCTGTGTTTAGATGTCAACATACAGTTATACACTTGTCAGTTTAGACCACTGCAAATTGCTGTCCCAAAGCCTTGTGGATATTCACTGAACAAAGCCTAATTCATAAATTTTCTAATAGGCTAATTCATAATATCTTTTTAAAGCAATCATATGCTTTGCCTTTGTGATCAGAATACTTTGTTACATTGGCTTCTTTCAGTTGTTTGTTAGCAATGTGTCGATATGGGATCCAATGCATATAAACCTAAGAAACTGGTACCAGACATTTCTGATAGCTGTACGTGGATGCCACAGAGGGTGTGAGGGGCACAACCAACAGGGGTCAGCGTGAGACTGCGCCTGCTCCTCCGCAGTCCTGATGAAGCAATCCTAGAATTCAAACAGTGTCCTTCGACTGCACAAAACATACAACTCTCCCTCTTGTAAAACCCTGGATGCAACTTTCTAGTTTGTTACAGCTTTTTTTGTTGTTGTTTTGTTTGTTTTTATACAAAAGCACAAAAATAGATCATCTATGAAGAATACTCGAACTTCACTTTGAGAATACCCTGCAGTAAACTTCTCCTAATTCAGACTGGTAAGTCCATCAAAGTTGAGAAGCTTGTTTCCAGTTGCCAAATTCACCTTTCTTTACAAGCCTTAAAGGGACTCATGAATCATAGGAGTAGCCTAAAATCTTTTACATAAACTCTCACAACAATGCCAGTGGAATGTTGAAACACAGTAAGCAATATAATCACAAATAACATCAAACAGTTACAGAATAAAAGAAAGCTATTAATCCAAACTAATTTCCACTATATTAAAAACAAAATGGTAAAAGAAGGCTTTTTGTTCCTTTTTTAAAATGGTTCTAAAGACAGCACAGTAAAGAAGTGCCTAATCAAGACAAGGCTGTAATCAGACTAATAACTTCTTCAAAGAGGGATTGGAATAGGAAATGTAATGATAAAGTCCAAATAGAATGCTTTAAATATAATTGCTGTCTCCTCACATATACATAGAAAGGTCAAGTGTAACTAGAGAGAGCAGATTTGATTTCCTATATCCTATGTTATCTAAATAAGCAGAACTGCTGAAAACACTGAGGAAAGGACTCTAAATCAGTGCTAAAACCCACTAAACAGATTTGAAAAGCAAGTGTTTTTCACTGAAATAAATGTTTCAGACAGAATTAAGTCCACTGCCCATTTGAAATATGCTTCTGTGTTTGTCCTCCATTCTGAAACTTACCTGAAGAAAAGCAGAGAATCAGCTTTAAAAATGAAAGCAAATGCATTTTATTTTTTTTTGCATGGGTTTTTCTAACCAAAACCAAAGCTTATCTATGAGAGGAAAAAATCCCAACAAAACAAGTAAGAGGTAGAGAGATTGATCAAGAAAATATTGCCAATGACAGGAAAAAAATATTTAGTGTTGGTGTTTTAACTTTCTGAGCCTTTTAACTTGTACATATTCATAGAACTAAATCCTGGAGGCACACAGAACAATATCCTTGAAGCACCTACTAGCTCATGACTTTCTATATCTCAAGCTTTATGATTGTCTGATTATTTTTTAATGATTTTTCTAAAAAAATCTCCATGTTATGTTCTTTAAATTTAATGCACTGATTTTTCTTTGTTTAGACCATTAGGGAACCATTTAAATTATTGAAAGAAGATGAGGGAATAGGAGAAAGTAGTAGAAGAATTTTTTTTAAAAAAAGTTATGTCTTACTCAAGAAATTTATAGAGTCTAAGAATATACATAAACAATTTTTAATGACATAATCCTTCTTTCCCCTTTGAAATGATACTTTGATACTGATTTATGGGAACACAATTTGTGAACCAGTCTGATTACTTCCATCTTTTTTTTTAACAATGTATGATTTTGTTTGTGTTATCAATACTATAAAATGTAGGTAATCATTCCACTTGTATTCTCTGACAGCATATCATGAGAAAATGTGTTCTGGAAAATTCTTTATAGGAAAATCGACTTCCATTACTAAGTGACTTTTAATTGAAATTGTTACAGAAAATTATTTAAATTCCGAAGGAAGTACTTCAGGACCATTTACGAGGTATAAATGAAAAAATAAATTTACGTATTCAGTGAAAGGCAATTACAGGTAAAGATTAGCAACCTCACTTTGATAGAATACCTAAAGAAGCTTACAAAGTTTTAGCGCATGGCAACATTTTTTTTCTCATATGTGATAATAAAGAATGACAGAAATACTTCAACAGACCAAAGTGCATTGAGTGGAAGGATATATTTATATATCTCAAGAGACAGAGATTTATAATGCTATTTAATCATTCTAATTTTGATGGTTTCACAATACTGCCAGACCAGATGTGAGAGGGAATTTGGATGATGGAGAGTTGCTTCTGTTGTTGTTTCCATTTCTCCTTTTTATGGGCTGATGCCAACATGGAAACTCTAAATTAGGAAGCTTTAATAGGAATGTATATGACAGTACTTTGGTTAACCAATCATACCAGTAAATATCATAAGTAGGAGAGAGCAGGATTATGTCACAGCTGGAGATATAATTACTGTATAAATTACTCTTTAATAGCTTCTGTGCTATGTATTAGGGAACATGTCTCTTAGTTTTACCAATTAACCTACTGAAAATACCTCCCAGTAAATTCAGCAGTGTAACTGAAGAGGAAAATATTGCTCATGTTATTTTTACATTGTTCTATCTAAACACAGTTTTCATTAATTAAGTCCTATAAATTTCCACTTGAATAAAAAATTGAATCTTGTATGAGTAAAAACTTTTCTGACACACAAAATGAGAACATATTGCATTCTCTTGACCTTCTACCTTTCAAAATTTTTAATCATGAAAAGAAAAGTGTATGTACCCCAAAATTCTCCTGGCTAACAGCTGTAGAGTCACCTTATTTAATGTTTAGGTCAGATTCTGTAAGCATTAGTGCCTTAAAAGTGTTGGGCTGAATTTCAAGTCAGATGAAACTAAATGTCAGTCCTAGCAAAGCATCATTAAATGTATCACATCGACTTTTCTTTTTTTTCTTTTTTTTTTTTTTAATTTGACAAACAGTATCTTTCTGTCCTTTCCTGCTTTCTATTTTTTTCCCCACTGTCTTTTATGAAATCTTGGGTTTGATTTCTCTTGAAGCCTTAATCCTGTAAGCCATTCAGGCTAGTTATGATCCAGTAAATGTCCTCAAGCAATTGTTTAACTTAATTTAATTCATTATGAGCTTAAAAATTCGATACTTGTATACATGATTTCTTGGTCTAATGCTTAGCCCTTCAAAGGATCAACAAGATTTTTGTGCCCCTAAGCAGCTCTTAGCCAGGGGTGGGACTTACCTTACTTCAAAGAAGATATTTAAAATAGATCCCATGAACTTTGATATCAAGCTGAGTATTTCCTCCTCTGAGCATAAATCTGGCTGAAGAGAACTAGCTTGCACATCTCAAGACAGTTCAGAACCCCACATACAATGCTTTTTTGGACTACATTTTGAAATAGGTTTAGATATATGAGATGAGAACATCCCAGTGTTCCATTTTTTATTGCTTATAGAAGAAGAGTGGATGGTTTTGGATGTAATCAGGTACCTTACGGGTATCTGTTTTGGCATTGAAATGCTTAGACATGTATATCCTGTGTTACCTCAGATGTTCTAGAGAATTTTAGCCAACCTTTACCTGTCTGTCCAGAGATATAGTCACCCACAGATCCTCAGTCATATGGGCTAGTCACACACAGATGTCTTAGATTCCATCCCAAGTAATCTCAAATTATAATGAACACCTATATTTCAATAATCACATTCCCATCCGAAATGTAGTTGAACAGGAGTCTACCATAATGCCAAAAAAAGAACCACAGTATTCATGGTTTCCTTCCTTCCTTCCTTCCTTCCTTCCTTCCTTCCTTCCTTCCTTCCTTCCTTCCTTCCTTCCTTCCTTCCTTCCTTCCTTCCTTCCTTCCTTCCTTCCTTCCTTCCTTCCTTCCTTCCTTCCTTCCTTCCTTCCTTCCTTCCTTCCTTCCTTCCTTCCTTCCTTCCTTCCTTCCTTCCTTCCTTCCTTCCTTCCGCCACTTCCTTCCGCCACTTCCTTCCGCCACTTCCTTCCGCCACTTCCTTCCTTCCTTCCTTCCGCCACTTCCTTCCTTCCTTCCTTCCGCCACTTCCTTCCTTCCTTCCTTCCTTCCTTCCTTCCTTCCTTCCTTCCTTCCTTCCTTCCGCCACTTCCTTCCGCCACTTCCTTCCGCCACTTCCTTCCGCCACTTCCTTCCTTCCGCCACTTCCTTCCGCCACTTCCTTCCGCCACTTCCTTCCTTCCGCCACTTCCTTCCGCCACTTCCTTCCGCCACTTCCTTCCGCCATTTCCTTCCTTCCGCCACTTCCTTCCGCCACTTCCTTCCGCCACTTCCTTCCGCCACTTCCTTCCTTCCCTTTCTTGAAATATAAAGAATTTCAATAAACACAATCTAGATTACTAAGTCACATGATGAGCACCAAAATTAAATTGTCAGCATATCCATCTTTGAATTAGGTCAAAATCAATAAACTGAAACAAAACAAATATTAAATTCCTTTTATTTTTGGGGCAGGGAGACATAGGGGATAATAACCTTTTTATTTCTTTCTAAAACCAGTGTTTTCTTTGAGAAGTTTATAAATGGAATACTAATGATCATTAGTTTTTTGGTTAATAAGTTGTTTGGGTTTGGGGTTTTTTTTTGTTTTTTTTTGGAAATGCAGATTACCTATTACCTTTAAACACTGCTAGTAATGGATGGAAGGCTGATTTTTTTTTTCACATATTGAAGTTGTTGTCTGGAGTATTCAGCTTCAGATTGACACTAAAAGTAGACTGTAACTTTAGCAGTCAGTGATAAAATCTGATTGTTGTAATGTAGAAAAGTCATAGTAGAGATAGTCATATGTAGAGATAAGGATGTTATATTTTCTTCATTCCTTCCCTCTTTTTTCAATAGGGTATTGAGTGTCCTGTCAAAAAATAAATTTCTTTGTTTCTAAAATATCAAGATTTTTTGTATTTTTTCTGAAAACATTAGTTTCCTTACAAGGATGTACAGTGCAATATCAGATCAAGTAATGCTTTCTAAATTATATTAATACTTCTTTCTATGTAGAACTTACCCAGGAAACAGTATCTTGAAGAGCTGAAAAAATTATAAAATGAGATACAGTTGTAATATTAACACTGTTATTAGCATTGGTCTTCTATTTTAATAAATCTGCTTAGAAATACTAAGTACTTTAAAAGTATAGTGTTATAACACAAAATCTGGGTGGAGTGATTTTTTTTTGTTTGTACTGCTGCCCTCCCTCTCCCTCCATGTTTGCAATTGAAGTGAGAAAAAATTGTGATTAGTAGAAAAAAAACAAGCAATTTTGTTTTGGGAAAGGTCATTTACAACAGTTTTACATTTCCTTAAAGCTCTTGTTTAGTCCTCAAAAAAATTTTCACTTTGTTAAAGGTTTACATTACAGTAGGAAATTCATTGATCTAATTGCTGTGTAAGGATTCCCTGACAGGTAGAATCATAGAAACACAGACAGAAAAATGAGCACATAAAGAAAAATAAAAAGTTTGAACACACATATGAATACTATATTTATATAGATATTATGCATTACATATATATAAAGAGAGGATATCAAAAGGATGGAGCCAGGCTCTTCTCTGTGGTGAACAAGAGGCAATGGGCAGAAAGAGAAGTACATACAGGAAGTTCCACCTGAACATGAGGAAGAACATCTTTACTGTGCAGGTGATCAGAAAATGGAACAGATTATCCTGAGAAGGTGTGGACTCTCCCTCACTGGAGATATTCAAGGACAATCTGGGCACAATCCTGTGCCGTGTGCTCTGGGATACCCTGCCTGAGCAGGAGGCTGGACCAGATGACCCACTGCTATTCCTTCCAACCTTCCTCCTTGTGTGATTCTGTGACATATATATATACACAGAGAGATGATCTCCAAATATAAAGATATTTATACAAAACCACACAGCTTATCTTGTGTTAACTTATTTCAAACATGTAAACAAGACAATAAAAAATCTTTACTGCAATTAATAAGATTAGGGAAATTATCATTATTAATTTAGAAATGTCATGGAGAAAGAATTTAAATAAATTATCACCATAGTAGTATCTGTGAAGATCAGTTTGGCTCATCAGTAGGAGACCATCTTATTTCAATACATTAATCTGTGTATTTTCTGCTCTCAGAGAACTTTTTCTTCCAGAAAAAAATGATCATTTGCTTTATGATCAGATTAGGTTTATAGGATAATATTTTTTTCCTCCTTCTCCTTGTACTAATTCAACATCAAACCTAAGTTGCAAAGTCAGTTTTATGAGCTGTCATAATATTTTGTGACCGTCTTTTGCTGTTCTTTCTAACTATAAGTGGTTTTAATAATAATCACAATTAATATACAAGTGTTTGTATAGTAATTTGGTTCTTGCCTGTGATAAGATTACAAGTGTGAGAAGAAATTATAAACACTCCTGAAACAGCTACACATTCCTGTAACAGTTTAGGCTTAAAGAATGGACAAGACAATAATTGATAACTACAATGAAAACTGTCATTATGTGTGAGGACTCATCTGCCATCAAAACTAAAACATATGCTGATTCTATTAACGTAAAGTAATGCACATGATCACAGTAGCATGTTTTAGTCCATTCACCCTCTGAAAAAACTCACCAAAAATCTAAATAAAAGACTTTTTTCTTATAAAACACATATTTTCAAATATTATTACATTTTTAATTTTTTTCAACATTTTTGTAATATTATCATAGACCTGTGACCTTTATCCATAGTATAAAAAGCAGTAATATGGTAATGCACTTGTCCTTGCTTAGACCAAATATGGTGGATTTTGTATAATAATTAGATTTCATGCCACTGGAAGAGAAGAGCCAGCAAATGTTGGCTTACCTTTCTGCACATCTAAATTCTTTATATTGACTTCAGCAAGCTTTGATTCAGTCTCCTGAAAGTTTATTATAGGATTTTTTTTTTATTCAGTCACTCATATATTCATATATTTCTTTCAAGTCAACATTTCTTACCTTCCTGGAATATTCACAGTCTTTCTTAGGTGACTAGGAAGTTCCTATGGCTTTGAAGTTTTCAGAAATATTGATAATCTTATGTTTAGGTCATAGAAATAAATAAATTAAAACCAAGTGGAAGGCTAAAGTAGAGGTAAGATTTCATTGCAAACCTTTTAAAATATTTTCAATTGTTTGGGGTTTTTTTGTTTGTTTCTTATAGAAAAGGGATTAAAATTTTGACTTTTTATTTTTGTTCAGGTTTAACAAATCATAGATATTGGTCATTTTTTAATAGAGTGGGTAAACTTTAATCAGAATAAACATAATCAATAAATCAAATTCTGAAGATAATTGTATACCATTTCCTTCAAAAAACACCATCAGATTTTTGTCCACCTCACCAAAGGTAAGGTCAGCTCAGAAGGTTTCATACTTTTCTTTGCAGAGACTTAAATATCTTGGTTTGATTTTTTGTTCAAGGAAGGACAGGATAATATTTCTGGAATCACATAAATTGTTTGGATTACTAAATTCCTACATCATATAGGTAATTTTTTTTTTTTTGAGACAACAGTGACCAGATTCAGAGTAATTTATATCTATTTGAACATCTTGAGTTAAGCTCTTAGTGTTCACTACCAGTCATGACATGTGAGCTTTAGTGATGGAATACCCTGAGATGATTGCATCCCATTTTTGCCTTCTCTGGCAGTCAAAATAGCTCTAGGTAGTAAAATATGTATTTTATTTTGTAAAATAACAGGTGGTGGAAATATGAATGAGAAATTTTTGTTACATTTTAGTTTGTTGCACTGCAGAACACTTAAAAGATTACATCAGATTTGTCAGGTTTGTTTTCCCCAAAGGGTTTCCTGCAACAGAATTGTAACTTTGTCCTTGCCAAGAAAAGTCAAACAGAATATTAAAGAGGCAGCAGAGCATATACCTGAACAACTGCAAATGAGAGAGACAGAATGGAAACTCACCGTGCAAGTGATAAAGATTTAGCAGCCTTCTTTGACTTAAAGAAGACTATGAGGTAGGTAAAAGTCAACATACACTCCCCTTCCCTACTCAGCCCCCTGAGGGAAGAAATCAACCCCAACAACCCATCATAGTAAGTGAACTCAGAAGTGACTATTGAAAAAGTAGTAATCTTTTCCAACATTCATCTACAAAGTCTTTTGAAGTAAAGATGTTTTACAAGTCTTTATGTATCCCTCTGCTAATAGTTACAGAGGATGAGTTCTGGCCCAGCAGAAATTATATTTCTGTACATAGGTAAACAGAGATACAATTATAGATATTCAACATGTTTAAATTTGTGCATAAAATATATTTCCAAAACGAATCCATATTTCTGTGACTTTCTTCTGAAATTATGGAAGGAATTGAGGGCAATGGTGAGATCAATTTGAGCTGTGCTCCTGCATAATTTAAATCCTGGTCCCAAGTGCAATAATTACACAGTTTGCAAAGAACTTTGCATTGGTATGTGAAATGAGACATTGTTAAAGTAAAATAATTTTCTTTATCATTCTACAAATTGATTGCATGTAACATTTTCTCGAGATTTTTCCTTTTCCAAATTGTTGTACTGCAATCCAAATAAGGTTTACTTTCCCCAAAGGTATAATTATCACTTTCCACATGTCTGATCCAGTATTTTCCCCATTCAGTCATTTGGTTTTTTTCACTTTCTATTAACATCTCATTGTTTTATTTCTAAGGCTTAGAAACCTGAGTAGAAGCAGGAATCCTACAGAATTATTTGAGGGCTCAAAAAAATGCCAAAACAAAAGTTAGTGTCAGTGTTGCAATAATAATATTTTAACTATATCAGATCCTTAAAATATCCATTTACAGATATGTAATTTCTTTCAGAATGTCTTGGGCACACACACACACAAAATAAAATTTAAGAGCTCTTTCCATTTGAACACATTTTCCCCAGGAGTTAAAATTATATAAACATACATAAATAACTCTAAGGAGAGGGAAAATCCCCTGGGATTTATAGTGGACAAGTGTCTCAGGAGAGCCCAGATATTATCAATATAAAAAATGTTGTGATGTTTGTTCTGGCTTCTAGTGGCACATGCGTTGCAAATATGGTATCTGTGGTGATTCAACAGTTACAGTCTGAGGTACAGAAATAGCAAAGTAAGGCTATAAGATGGGCAAAGGTAAAACTATTTCCAAACACAACAGCTTTGCCCAAAGTCACTTCAAATTCTACAAACTCTGTTTCTGAGTCAAGAATGCTCCATTTCACCAACACTCAATTCAATATTAGCTTGGAATTGGAAACAGAAGATCATCATTACCACAGAAGCCAAGCATCATCCCATCATATATGTCCAGTTATTTATTGCATATAGCAGAAAGGTGAATGAGATTAACTAAATAAACTATGCACATCATTCAAATATACACGATAAATTTAATTGATACATGTAAATAAGATAGTTTATCTATGACTGATGTGTATACAGATTTAAAAAGTAACATAATTTAGAAATTGCTGCAATTTTCTGCTCAAGTGAGTGCATTCATGCACGGTTTAATTCCTATCCCTTGGAATTTTATAAATGCTTTTAAAAACTCTTCTAAAACAATATGTTACCTTTAGGAAATGTTTAAGGCTTAATAACACAGTATTCAGCAAAATGTATGTTGCTATTTTAGGTCTTCTAATCCCCTCTTTGTTGTTACAGTCTCACATTTCCTTGCATAATATGTGTGCTTTAGCCATTAAAACAGATAAATATTGAAAAGATCAATTTAGCCTTTCATATTATTGACTTTACTCATGTAAAATAAGCATGATATTGCTCTGTCATATTTGCAGTTTTGTGCAGTGATAGGAACAGAGAATACAAAACCACAGTATTTATTTTTAAATCTGAGTAGAACTCTAAATCACCCACATTACAGTTGTGTAAACAGAAAAAATTCCCAAGCATTGATAGTAGTGACACAATGTAAATGTCATAATGAACAAATCTGAACCTTGAAAGAATCTTCTTTTAAAACACAATCAGTAGAAACAAGTTTTATCCTCTTAGTCTGTCTTAATCTTTCCAACCATAATTTCTATTCAAATTGTTACACTGATTTTGAAAAATTTCAATAAATCTGTAAATTGCCTAATAAGAATCCCCTAATAAAGATTATAGAAAGCTTCACTATTTCACGATTAGTCTAAGGTTTAAAAAAAAATAAATCTAGTTTAATAAGGAAAATTGCAAAAATTTCCTTTTGTTTCACTATGAGCAGATTACACAAACAAACTTCTTGTTTTCTAAGAGTTTCCTTAGCTTTATCTTTAAAGCACAGCTATTTTTTTCAGTTCCATGCAGATTTATAATACATCATGCCCATTTGTCTTGGTGTCAGCTGATATACTAAATAATTAACACATTTGCCTTTCTTCCTTTCTGTTCATAACACCTTCCTTATTATCTCAGCTAACCTTTTATTTGGTGTTCATCAGTGAACCTGCAGTAGCAGGTTCCTCTTGTACCTTAAGAAGCCTTCTGTGGGCGGGTGCCTTGAGATGAGCACCCGTACATTTCAAGAGAAGCTATGCAGTTTTCAGTGCCTGATTAGTCTTTTCAACACCATTGTAATTCTGGGAGTGAGCCTTTTCAACAGACTCTCTGTTATAAAAATATTAGTTAACTTTCTGGAAGCATTAACTTAGTTTATACAATTATTATGGTAATTTATTAATATAACCATTATATGTCATATGGCAGAATGTTAGAACATTGTGTGAATATAGATATAATGTTTTCCTCAGAAAATAAAACCTGACTAACTGTATAATCTAGCAGTTAAAAAAAGGGCAAATTAAAAAAACCAAACAAACAAAAAACAAACCAGCAAAAAGGGTGTTTTACCTAAAATCATTGGTATTTTCAAACCCGTTCTGCAATGTTACTCACCCTAACAGAGGAAGACTGTGAATAGCACCAATAAAGCCAAAAATTAGTCCAAAACATTTTGCTGTGTATACCATATTTCCACTCTGGATTATATACAATTAAAACACAATGGCATTATCTTCTCTGTTTCATTTAGTACAATCATAAACAGTCAATCCTTTTGAAAAATTATGGCATTTTTCTGACATTCAAATCCAGCAAATCCATGGATTTGCTATGAAAGCTATGAACCATGAAGCTGCCAAACTATTATATGTGCAGCATCTGAAAAAAAAAACCCTAGATGTTTAAAGTTATGCTTAACTTTCCAATGAAGTGATATTAATTTAAGCTGAACATTTTTAAACAATGAAGCAACATGTATAATTTATATGCATCAATGTCTTCATTTTGACTTTCTCTTTTGAATAAATTCCCTGAAATGCAAGCACTCTGACTGCAAAATTTACCAAGCCACAGCTGACAGTAATGTTGTTAAGCAACAGAGAGAAAAATTCCATTATCTTCAGAGGAGCTAGTGTGAGGATATGAATGATATCCTACACCTTTCTATGCTTAGACTCGGCTGCTTTTGCTATGTGAACATATCTTAGCAACAGTTTATACTCAGCAGAATTTATAATTACTAAAACTGAGAAAAGCAATGAAGCATGCATTTTAATTGTGTAGAAATGTAACCCTTGAGAAAAATCATACATGAGAAAATGTAAGACAAATGGATTCATTTTAAAATGGGCAGTTGCATGCTTTGGTCACACTCAGGAGACAGTGAACTTGAAAAAAACAGAAATGAAAATCTTCATGAGGACAAAATCAAAACAATTAGTGAATAGTAAGTGTCAGTGAATATGTCTGAAAATACAGGATAAGGGAGTCTGAAAGTGAAATACAGAATATATGAATTAGAAAATGCAAAGAAGGCAGGGTGCTGAAATGAGTTCTAATTCTGCCTGTTTGGCAGCAATTTTTTCATGATCAATTAATTCATTTTTTCATTAATTTCATCTGCCTTTCACCTCATTTTCAATAATTAAAATTGAAGTATAATAACTTATTTCATTATTTCACAGGGTACCATGGTGATTAATAAATTATCACCTTTAGAATTGTATGACATTTACAGCCTAGAAATATTGCACACTATGCTGATTATTGGTTGTGGCATTTGCAATGATGTCATAGGAGACTGTTAGAATTTTACTTAATATTTATCTTGTGCATATACTTAGAACAGAGATAAGGTGTACAAGAAACCCAGCCATAATGACTTTGTTTTGTAGATCAAAGATGAGAAGGATATGAGAGTGGAAAAGCAAATACATATCTCTTTCTGCAACAGGAAATTAAAATAAAATTTGGATTCTTGAGTTCATGTATGGAAGATCACAGTGGTAAGGCTGCTCATTTAACATATAGCTACCTCTGAGAAAAGGGCAACTGCTTTACTGATATCTTCCTTTAAGGTAAGGTGCAGAATTTAATTTACAGAGGACTGACTTAATTTGAGCAAGCTCCCATTGACATAAACACATTATACAAACAAACTTTGAAAGCTGAAAACGTTGCCTGTTTACTCAGTCTGCTAGGCAGGATGTGATTTAAATATTGAACAAAATTAAAAGCTCAGTTACAGACTTCAAGAGAAATAGAAATCCTGATAATAGTGACTAGTCAGAAGGAAATGTTACTTTTACTTTTTCAGCTGTATTATATTTTAGAAAATGAAAAAAAAGGGAGAAAAATAGACAATTCTAAGAAACACAGCTACTTAGCCAAAAGTTTCCACTAACTTAGGTCTTCTCTAATATCTTAGCACTGGTACCCAGCACAGTGGAGTTCTGGAGCAGTCTGTCAGCTCACATCACATTTCCAAGCATCTTCTTTCATCTCACACTTTATGAGCAACACAGACTTTGTCTTCATCTTCACCCTTCCTCTGTCTTTTAAATAGTAGCTTTTGACTTTTTTGAGGTCTGGATCTATTGTCTTAACAAAGGTTAATCACACACTCAGGTTTGAGTGCCGTTTATTAGTTCAGATATTTGTATTTCATTGGAATTAGGACTTTCACATTTCACATTTTTCAAACATGCAAAATAAAATCATATAAATATAAATGTGCTTACTGATTCCTTTAATGTAAGTATTCTTCTCTAGACTAGATGCTTGCAGAAAGCTTCTTCCCTGAGTTCCTTTGGAATCTCTGAATTTTTGTACTGCAGGGCAATAGGTAGAGATGCAGAGTTGCTGGTTTTTCCTAATGCCAATCTCACAACAGAAAGAAAATAGCAATGTATATGGGCCTAATCTAGTCACCTCCATGAAAATATCAAGAGAAAGAATATGGCTGTACTTCTGCCATATGACAGCAACTTTCACAGACTCTAGAACAGCTAAATGAGTTTAAGCTGTAGTGTGTTTTATCTGCATTACAATTAACCTCTCTGCTGCAAATACAGAGCTTTGAGAGACTTTTCGGATTCCTCTGCCAATAAAATCTATAAAAAACGTAAGGTTATCACCAGACCTATGTCATTGGCCTAATTTTGTTATTAGAAAACTCTTAAATAAAAAACACCTAAGAAAAAAGAAATAAAAATGCCTAGGCCTTCATTAACAGAATTCTGGGGGGAAAAAAAAAAAAAAAAAAAACAAAAAACAGAAAGGATGGTAAACTATAACCTCTCTCTCTTTTGCTTTAAAAAAAAAAAAAGAAAAGAAAAAGAAAGAGAAATATTCTCAGCAGGTTAACAAGCAGCCTTTTTGGTGCTCTTTGCAGCTAAAAGCAGATTTACCTCTTGGCTTGCTGAATGCACTTTAACAGTGTTCTATTTGCACTTCAGGAGTAACTCCAGAAGCCCCAAAGGAAAAAAGACAAAGAATTTTCTAGCAGTTTTCAAAAGCAACAGCAAGAATTGAGCCGTATTTGAGGCTTGGGATATTGTTAAAAGGGGTGAAAAGGGAAACAGGGGAAGAGGGCAGCAACTAGAGAGCAGAAGGTTAAAGGCTGGGTGCTCATTTGGGGGATTTGTATTGAGAAAGAGATGAGGCTTGTTTAGCTGGTTGACTGATTTCTTCGGGGAGATGTGATTTTCTGCCTGTGCTGGGTAGAAGGAAAGGGAAAATCAGGAATAATTATTTTTGGCAGTGTTAGGTAATTCCCAGTCCCAGCCATCTTAATTTGGTCACCAGCTGTTGCTGCTGAAAAGTATTTTCTGTTACACAATATTAATTCTTCATTTGTGTTCATCTTCCTGATTGCTATTGCTTTCTCTGTTGCATTTATTCTAAATTTCTTGGGTTTTTTTAGAAATCCTGCTTTGTAAACTACTGCTGCAGTTCTAGAATATTTACAGCCCTTAATTTATTGATATGCTTACTCACAGCTATAACTCTTTCTGAATATATCTTTGGTCTGAAAAAAAAATTGGCCTTTTTCAGTTCATATAATTAATGTGTTGCATGTTGTACATATTGCCTGAAGTTCACCCAGCTGCTGAAAGCCAGTCTAAAGTACCTGAATAGGGAAAATCAGTGAGAAAGGTTTAAAAATGTATGATGTCCCTAAAAATGTGGTCGTACATTATCTGGGAAACTTGCAAAAAACCCCAGAACCATAAAATATTTGAAATCTCCATTAAAAAAAATAACAAAACAAAGTGCCCTTATAACCTTTTATGCACCAAAAGATCTGATAGCACAGTGAGTAAGGTCATGTGTTGAAATAAAAGAGAAACTAAGTTTAGAGTTCACCAAGCCAGGGCTAAACTATGGTTTTTATTCTGTTTTAAGTACTTATTCAAGTTTGGCCCTCAATTTTCCATATTGCTCACATACTGGTTTGATTTGTGACTGAACCTGGCACACATGTGTTGTTTCTCCAATTGGGAAAATTGTTTTGGAGGTGAGCAGTGCAGAACAACAGAGATAGTCTTGCCAAAAGTAAACTCAGCTGTTTTTCACAAGAGTTTTTCAGTAAAATCTCCCTTGCTCAAATACTAGATTTGAGCATGTACTCAAATCTAGTATTTAGCCAGTTTAATAATGAAAAGATGTTTTGAGTCTTTGTGTCAAAATATCTGACACCAGACTGATACCTAATGGCTGGAGGGGGCACTCCAGTATCAGAAAACTGCATAGTTTAGCCCTGAGGAGAAAAACCCCAAACACAGCAATGCAGGGCATCTTCTGGAATACCTTTCAGGTTGCTACAGAACAGACTGCTGATTCAAGGTTAAAATACAGGTATAGCCAAGTGTGTCTGATTTTTGACATTACTAGTGAAGGATTGTAGAGTTAGATGAGCTTTTAGAGTACAGTCACTGGCACTTGTCTGTTTTTACTTTGGCCTCAGTGTTTTCAGTCTGTAACAGTCCCCTAGAGATCAAGTGGCTATTGACAATCTGTTGTAGTTGAAATCCTGAGAATATCGTACACAGTGAAGGTTTAACACCATTTGGCTGCCCTCAAACTAAGCCCCTAGCTCTTTTTTTTTCCAACTGAAGCTTTCAAACTTTACAATTTTCAAAATTTATCTGGGAGCCAACAAGAAGAAAATAGTCTGATATAACACAGAGCAAAAGGCCTCTAAATGGATTGAAGACTGAGAAGAAAAATCTCTTACTGTGAAAATTGAATCAGTCTTAGTGAGAACCTTGGGAAACTTCCCTTTTGTCATAATACTTCATTCCTTCCCTTACTTCTTGCTGTAGAAGGTGTGAGCTCCAAATCAAAGCAAGGCAAGGCAAGGCAAGGCAAGGCAAGGCAAGGCAAGGCAAGGCAAGGCAAGGCAAGGCAAGGCAAGGCAAAGAATATTTTCCAAAAGACTGTCAGCAGCTGATGGTATTTAAAGTGAGGAAGTAAACGTTTGACATGCTTCTTTAACTCTAGGTGGGTATTATCATTCCTAATATCTCAACTGGCAGAGCAAATCAGACATGTATCTTCCGTTTCTTGTGAAGGATGCCTAAAGTAGGTCTTCCTGTCAACCAAGAATATAAGATAGAGAAGAACCCAACCACAGTACAACATCTTCATTCAGTTTCTTCTTAAAAAGCAGGGGTATGATATGGGGTTTAAAGAGACTGAGCACTGGGTCCTGCATTTTGGCTATGACAACCCCACACAGCACTGTGGGCTGGGGACAGAGTGGCTGGACAGTGGCAAGGAAGAAAAGGGCCTGGGGGTACTGACGGCAGGCTGAACACAGGCCAGCGTGTGCCCACATGGTCAAGAAGACCACTGGCAACTGGGCCTGTATCAAGAATAACGTGGCCAGCAAGACTGGGGAAGTAATTCTTCCCCTGTACTTGGCACTGGTGAGACCACACCTTGAGTACCATGTCCAGTTCTCGGCCTCCTCAGTTTAGGAAAGATGCTGAGATGCTGGAGCACATCCAAACAAGGACAACAAGGGTGGTGTGAAATGTCTGGAACACAAAACCTATGAGAAGTTGCTGTGGGAGCTGGGATTGTTTAGCCTGGAGAGAAAGAGGCTCTGGATCGCTCTCTACAACTGCCTGAAAGGAGGGTGTAGCCAGGTGGGGGTTAGTCTGTTCTCCCAGGAAGAAGAGGTAAGAGAAAACAGTCTCAAGCTGTGCCAGTGGAGCTTTAGGTTGGACATTAAGAAGTTCTTAATGATTCATGCAAGATCATTGATTACATGATTGCAGGTAAATGCCTTTACTTGTGGAGGTTTTCATGCTAATGACTTTGGGATCTGTGTCTCTCTACTTCCCTTCAAATACACACTTATCCATTTCTTTTGTCCTCTCAGAATAAATTAAATAAATTGTATCAGGGGTTCTGTTTCTCTCTATACATGCAATTTAAGCACATACTAAGTGCTTATGCTGTCAATCTAAATTACCTTTGCACAAGGTTTATTTTGGGAGGGGAGGAATCAAAGGAAGGCAAGGGGTCATATCGAGGGCATTTGGGGAGAAACAAGCATGAGGAAATGGAGGGAAAAGGTAATAAAGGGGTGCAGCTATCTATAAACATTTGGGAGCTGGGTAAAACTGGATATGCCTGCACCCAATCAGCACAAGCTGCTGTATCCTCTTTTTAAAATCCATTTCTAATTATTTTCCTGAGTGGGTGGGTGGGAGTGCGCTCTTTTTGGGGACCATGAGCAGGTATGGGGGTTTCAATGCCAGCAGCGGGAGTCCAGACCTGGAGGGGAGAGCCATGGGTTGGTGAAGTGACTGGAGAAGGAGGGGTTGTGCAAGTGAGGGTGAATGCTAGTGAAGGGCAGCCCAGACTAGCCAGAAGGTAGATAAACTGATCTGGGATATAGGAAGGGGAAAACAGGTCTTTGAAGGTGAGGCCATGGAAAGAGCTGGTTATCAGAGGGGCCAGGGAGTTTGGGCAGTTGTTGGAATGATTATGGGTCTGGGAGTTTCAAGGGACAAGACCTGCTGCTGTGTGCATGGAAGTTAAAGAGATCAGCCTGTGCAATGTGAGCAAGAAGGCCATTGCTGGTATAGAACCATCTAAATAAAACAATAAATAGTGAAAAGAGAAACCCCCTTGGAGAAATAGTGATACACAGAGGCCTGGCACTGTGGAGAAATCAGGCCTAGTGTGGAACTGTTGTCTGTGGGTCTATGCTGTGTGCCAGTTTTAGGGAACAGTGGGTGGGCTGGAATTGGTATCTCTGGTGGGAGAACAGTTAGACCAGACCTTGGAAGAGGCCTCCACTGCTGTGAGAATATCATGTTCAGAATGTGAATGTATGACTTAAAATAGAACTTTAGGAATAGAAATTGCTTCCCCCTTCTTACACCGAACATGACTGAGAAGTGTATTTAAAACACAGAGGAAATTAGCTCAGGATATGAACTAAGAAATATTTTTCTGTTCAAATGTTGTTAGTAAGACTGACTATGCTGCTAAAAATATTTTAAGCAACTTCTATCAACAATTCCCAGCCTTTTTTCACATATATCACAAGAAGTTTGTATTTCACTTTGTCTTGCTCGGTGACAAGACCAACGCAGATTAAGTATTCTCTTCTCCCTCTTTAATATTTGAATCTGAGTACTGGCACACATAAAGATAGCAGTTTGATTGCTTTTTGGATATTTTTCTACTGTCAGACACCAGGGGATTGCAATGCTGATTTGATTTTACAATCAAAGTCTGTGGATATGTTGAACAAATCAACTTCTAAAATACAAAGTACAGCTATAGTTTTGAATATGACATCAGGAAAGAAAAATGAAGAAAAAAGCTTGACTTTAAGTTATGCTGTACTAGTTGTTTATGCATAGTGATTCTAACTGCATTGCAACCATGTGTTATTTGCCAAGCATCGACTTCCAGCTAAGACGTAGTAATCATCAGATGAAAATTAATTAAAAAACAACAAACCTGTTATACAACGGATGTACTGCAACTGCTGCAGTTTTAGTCACCTAAAATAATTTTCCTTACACAGTAACTTAAACACACTGAAACTACAGTGAAGCCACAGTGACACCAAAATCAGATCATGAGTTTGAAACCTATCACCATTCCACATATTTTGTAGAGCAGAAATAATGTTCTTCTGCATGAAACATCTGTGACTAACCTTCTATTTTTTTAAGAACATTACAAAGCCTACTGCCACTTGTTTATGTTTTGTATAAAAAAAGCTAAAGGTCCTTTGATAATGTATTTCATACACTGTAGTAACAGTAAGCACTAAAAGTGTCACCCAAAGTTTTCAAGACAAAATGAGTACAGGGTAAACCTGAGACAAGTTGCATTTATGAGATGAGAGAAAAAAAACTCTCAAAAGTTATAGTCTGTACCTTTGCATTTTCTAGGTTCCAATATGGAAGTGATAGCTCAATGCAAGTAGCATGGAAATAAGTGTCCCTGAAACTAACCTAGAAACTGGATACCACTGTGCTTGTTGGAGCAGGCACCCACCATGGACAAGATTTTGAAGTGCGTTGACTTACAAATGAGCTGTCCCAACATGGTGAATCAGTCCAGCATGAAGAACAATCATTTAATCAGAGCATATACCTATCAGTTTGGGTGCAAGACAAATTATTCAAACATTCCTGTTAATTGACAGACAGTTTAATAATTTTAATTTGAAGCGTCCCTTGGTGGTAGATGAAATTAAGGATGAAATTAGAAAGTTATATTGAGTTGAATGATAAACCAGAATTTACCACCCATGAGTGCCCACAATGGGAATTTTCTAAAGAGATTATTAGGGGAAGGTTAATTAGCATTACATCTGGGAAATGGTAAACAGATGAGCTAAGGCAAACCTACATAAAATATTGAAGCAATTAGAGAAAATTTTCTAGCAGCCCGACCCCACCCCCCAAAAAACCCCAAAAAACACAAAACCCCACCCAAAATATAGATTTAGTAAGTAGATAACATGGATAATAATATTAGCATCATATTATATGAAAAAGAAGGGTTTTTTTACATAATTCTAGGAACTATAATTTTGAGTTAGAGACCTTAGGGGGAAAAAAGCCATTTATTTATATATTTCCAAGTGGAAATAATGGAATTAAGCTATTGTGAAGTATCCAAGAGGGAGGCCCCACAACCAATCTTCAGAGTTATAATTATAAAAAATGAACTTAATTTTTCAATAAGTCTTACTATGTAATTATCAGAGCTTTATAAAACTAGATGTATTAGTAATCTGTTTAAAATTAGAATTATCAGCAGAGACGTTAACATTTGAGTGTTGAAATGGTGCATTTAAAAGATATATGATTACATAAGAAAATAAGTTCTCATTTTCCTTTCATTTAAGAAAATAATGTATTTTTAGACTCAAAGTCTCATCCACTAACTAGTACCCAATCTACTTCTAGCAGATTGCTAAGATTAAAAGCAGTACAGCATAAATGTCTTAATAAGATTACTCAGAAGGATATCACAGAACAGAGCATGGCAGATCACCTAATGAGTAACCAAGGCAGTTAGAATACTACCCAATTCATTACAGATGAAACATCCTTTTAAAATATTTAATTACAGCCTATCACAGCTCCCTTTTTTCCTTCTTTTCAAGTTATGAAACTCAGGCTCCAAACATCTTTTGCAAAGTTCAAGGACCAGATAAAGGTACCTTGTCTTGGGTGTAGGGAATACTACCTATTGCCCACTGTAAACTCAGCAGCAGTAAACAGCCTCCACTCTTATAGCACAGAGGCAAATCAACTGAAGTAACAAACTCCCTCAAATAAATACATACAGCAAGGTCTTCAAACAAGGAACAGCTCTTTCATGCACTTTGGGAGAACAGCCAAGAGGCAAAGACATATCCAAGAGAACAAGTGCTGAAAGTAGTTTGTCAATGTCAATTTTTTAAGAAGCAGGGTTGTCCCTTTCTTGCTGATCTCTTCCTGAAGAATGGAAAAATGTTATGATTTATAATTATTTCAAAATAAAGTAAGAGGAAAAAAAAGACAGGAAAAAAAAGAAACTATAAAATGAGCGAGAACCTTCTAGATTGTAAACTGGATTGAATGTTTTTCAGAACTTTGGCAAATAAAATATTTTGTTGCTTTCTAGGAATTATTTAAAATTCCCTTGTACTATTGCCCCTGCCTTTTTCTTCCTCTATTGTTTCTAAGTAGATGTCTATGTATATTTGAACCAGTCTGCCCAAAACTCTACAGAATAAATTAACTTCCACACTTCACTGCTGCCTTGGCCTTTGTTGATTTAGGAATTGTTTTTCACTTTCTCTAGATATTCTTTTTTTTATTATGCATTTTGTATGTGACTAAAGTAATGATGGACCATGTTGTGGTTTCCAAGTGGTATTAAAAGTCAGCTAACTAACATGAAGGAATGCTTATCAACATTAAATCAAGTTTCCATTGCATTAGAGTCTACCATGAAAATATTAAAATGTAGGTGTCTCAGGAATTTGCATGTATGATGCCTCTTTGTATAACTGACATTGAGAAAACAACAATTCAGTGCTAAAGGAAAGAAAAACAGTAGATTTTTCATTTTCTAGACAAATTAAGAGAGATTTTTACATTTGGAGAGTTCAGATATTCTACTCTCAAGACATGGGGAGAAACCAATTGCTCACCCCTGAACCTCCATCACCAATAAATTAAGATTACAGTAGGACAGTACATCCCCATGTGTATGCCCTCTGTGCTTATTAATCTATCAATACCAGAGAGTCAGTGGGAATGTGTATAAGTGTTCTTGTATTAAGTTATTAGAATGGATACTAAATCCTTTCCTTGCAGGTGATGTTTGGAATGAACACTGATGTGTTTCTAGATGAGAGCTAATAGAACATTTAATTTAGAAAATATTATTTTTGGAATCAAAATTATGACCCCCAGGTCCCTTTCCACAGTGCAGCTTTCCATCATTTCATTCCCAGTCTGTCCATACAACCAGAGTTGCTCCATCCCAAGTTCAGGATCTGGCACTTTCTCTTGTTGGATTTCATATGGTCAGGGATTGCCCAGCCCTGTAATTTGCTGAGGTCTCTCTGCAGGGCCTCACTGCCCTCCAGGGAGTCAAGACCTCTTCTCAGTTTTGTATTGGTTGTGAACTTGCTTAGTATCTGGAGCCCTGCAAACCCCACAAGTGATAGGTCACCAGTCTGATGTCACCCAATTCAATATAATCATTTGTGCTCCACCCATGAGCCAGCTGCTCACCATCTATTATGTGTTTATTGAGTTAATGCTGGGCATTTGGTCCATAAGGATACTGTGAGAGACAGTACTGAAAGCTTTACTGAAATGCAAAAATATTGAATCAAGTGTGTGTGTTACTTTCTTGTAAAAACAATTTGTGTTTGATAAGCAGGACTTTCCTCTCATGGAGTGATGCTGGCTGTGGCTGATGACTGTACTAATGCAGTACATGGCCTTGTTCATAGCACATCTAGCTAGGCCCATGAAGGCAAATAAATTACTAAAGATATCAGCTCTTAGTTGTAGTCTGGCATCCTAAAAGCTAAAAATCCTAGATATTATATTTTCTATATAAGCTTAGTGCATCTTGTCTATTCCTTAATGTACCTGATTTTCCACTGTATGGTTCATCTTCTGACCTATTTTACATCTGTAGAGTAATGTGTATATGACATTTATTTCAGTCAAGTGTATGTGGTTTATTGTAATCTACTGATTGAGACTAAGTTACTTAGTAGATACTATGATGGAGTCAAAATTAGTTAGGTGTGCTAAATTCCCAGTTTCCAACATTTTCTTTTTTCCTTAAACTTACTGCATTAGCTAGTCCTAAGGGGGATGACAGAAGTTTGAAACCATATTCACTAGGAAAATAAGGAATTTTTGTTGCAGGGAATTCCTCCCTTTGAAGTTCTGAGCTTTACAACAGGAGGGACTGAAAGCAGTCATTTTTAATGAAACCATAGTCTCCTCCCTTTAGCATTTAGACTCAGTGATCAGAGCACACAGTTAGAATATAGGAGACCTGATACTTTCATTCACTGCCTAAAGGGAATTAAACTGCAGATATGATACAGAGTAATTTCAGTGTAATGTACAATAACTTGATTTGTTCACTAGCAGTTTTCTTGGAAAGGACTGTGATGAGGCAGCAGAGTAGAACAGGAGATGCCTGCCTTGCCCCAGTTGCTGCAGTCTGCTGGGACTCTGGAGGAGGGAAAAGTGTTTCTTTTTGCAAACACAGCTGAAAATGGCCATCTGGGAAAAAAAAAAAAAAAGAAAAAAAAAAGAAAAAAGTAGTGTAACAACTGAAGGAAATGAGAAAAACGCCAAGCATAGAGCTAGCAGTAGAAATGAAAAATGGAAGGCTCCTGAGAGGTAAGGAGCATTCACCTGAAATAGAGAACTGACTCAAAGCTGAGCTGCTGAAGCACCAGCAAAGGGATCAACAGAGATTTTGGGCTGGCCAAGAAAGTTTTTTAAATCTGTAAATCAAGACTGAGAGAAAGCATTTATGGCTGCTTAATAGTTCTACTACAGATATGCTAGAAGTTGTTGCTAAGTGCTTTCTGATGAGATTTCAAATACTTTTCTAAAATTTATAGTAAAGGTTTGTTCTTTTCCCCATCAGAATTGACATATATCAAAGTTTTTAAACCTGCATCTGATGATATGCCTTTAATAGTTCTGCTGATAAATAAATTAATCTCAAACCATTCCTTCTGTAGGTACTTTGAAATTGTTTCATTTCATTGTATTTAATCACTGAATTTGTCATGCCATAATGTTCTATAAAGAGGTTTATGCTGTGAATCTAGGAGAGCTGTACCCCACTTTTGTTTTTCAGAACTAAGGTGAGTTCTTTCCTTTTTTGAAGGGTAGTTTTTCTAAAGAATATTCAGTTTTGTAAGACTGTCAAAGTTCTTAACTATTTGTAAAACATCCTTTCTCAGCTTTGACAATATAGGCAAACTGTGGATAAATGATAGACAAACTGTAAGGAGGTCTGAGATATGAAAAACATGACTTTTTTTTTCTGCTCATACATCCTGGTTTTATGCTACTTTTAAGATTGATAACTTTCTGATTAATTATATGCACTATAACATATGCTGACACTTAGTTTTGACCTAGCACAAGACAGTTCAAATTAGTTAATTTCTTATTAATCTCTCCTTGCAAATACTTAAACATTACTTATAAACATTTTCTGTAACAGCCGCTGTCAAGAATGTAGGGAACTTTTTGTAATGTAGAGGAAACAGTGAAAAAAACTGGATCTTATTTTACTTTCTTTGTAAAAATACTATGCTTCCTTCATGGCTGAAAGACAACCATTAATAATTGATATTGGTTTTTTATATTTTTTCTTCAGCTCTTCACTTCTGCAGTTCTGAAAGGAAAGAAAAAAAAAAATTAGTCCCTGAGGAGCAAATGATCTTTTATCTTCCCGCCCCACCCCTCCTCCTGAATAGTCCACACCAAAATGATATCTGAAATTCTATAATTTGGCTATAGCAATTTCATATTTTTAACCCATTAATCCTGTTCCATTCATCCATCTCCTAACCGTGGAGGATTAGAGGAACACTGTTTGTTGTATGCCTAGGCCTTAACATGTTATTTGTCACACTCTCCCATAGTCTTTTCATCAAATTGGTGAGATATGGGAAATAAAATTACCAACAAAGGCTGCCAAACAAACAAAGATTATATTCAAATCATGAAGGAGGCAAGTATGATTCTTCTTTTTTATTCACTCTATCAGCCTCTCTTTGCAACAAGTTAAATATAATTTCAATAAAACTTGAATGTGCCTTTCATGGGGCTATCAATTCAGTGGAGTATAGAAACTGTTCAAACTTAGTGTTGTCCACTGTTGTCTACAGTCTCAGATCTTTTTACACTTACCAGAATAGTATAAAGCCTTTATTTCATTATCCAATAGCTTTTGAACCGTTTCATTAAGTGAAACTGCATAGAAGAATGTACTATATAAATAACAAAAGTTAAACAATCTGCTTCCTCTCTTCCAATTTTAATTAGACCTAATCAAAACAAGTCATTTTGCATGATAAACTGAACAAATGATGGGAAAACAAATTACAGTGATCACTGATAAAATACCTCCATTATTATCAACTATTTCACTTCGATAGTATACCCATGAATATGTAATTGACTGTTCTAAATTGTTTTAGAGAGTTCATTATTATTTTGTCTAGTGGGCGTTATTTTGTGTTAGTACATTGAGTGTGGGTCTATTTTCTGCACACAAAGGAATGCATTAGATTTGTCATTTATATTGCATCATCTATAAAACCCAAGCAGCTTACTAAGCTTTAATCATGCACTTCACTGTTCTAAAATGGCAGTGATTTTATGTGTTCTTGTATTTTAATTAACTATATTCAGTAATAGAAGTTCAAATTGTCCTATTTTCAGACTTAATTAGTTTTAAAATTTTATTCCCAAAAGTTTTCCCTTGCCTGGGCCAGAAATTTCACTCCTTAGATATTATCCCCAGGTATGTAGGTAAACATAAAGAAAGATATTGTCAAGATAGTTCAAAAGTGTGTCTTATTTTTTGCTTATTAAAGATTGTAATCTGTGATAAATCACTATCATTTCATCTTCAATATGAAAAGACTTTTGAATGAGTAAAATAGATGGAAACAGAAAAATATATCTTTGTCCTGGAATCTGCTATGTACAGTTGCGCTGGCAGGTATATTCAGCTCAAAAACCATAATAGATTACTATGGGCTGAATTCAAAATAGTTCAGAGATCTTAACTTCTCCTTCTGAAATTACCTTTGAGAGATGTAAAGGAAGAGGGGGGAAACTGCCATCAAATGTATCAACATCTCAGAATTAGGACTTCTATAGTCCTAGACACATGTTCATTTCGTTCAAAGTTGGGTGATATAAGAAGTTGGAACTTGTAGGTCTGAGAACGCATTTTCTCTCTGAATTTTGCCTTACTGTGTACGTGCTTGATTTAATTTATTTAATTAATAATGTAACAACATGAGAAGAAAGGGTGCCAAGAACAGTGATTAAAATAATAATATAATATTTTAATGAAACTTGATTCTGGATTAATAGACAGTGTTAAAATGTTTATTTCAATGCAGAAATGGTTAAGTAGCAGTAGAGGTGTGTATTCAAACACATCTTTTTTTAGGTTTTATTGAATCTCTGTTTCCCAGAAGATCTATGTTTTCCTGGTTGAAATTGTAAAATACATTGTCAAGGAAAATTAGACTCTAAAGATTAGGTGTATTTGGAATTATTTTTTCTGTCCATACAAGAAGTCAGTCCATCAAAGAGGGTTGTATTGGGATACTTATGAATGATCTATTAAATCTGTACATTGCCTGTCTCTTCTGTAAAGTCCAATTCCTAACATTTCTAGGCAGTGTAGCAAAATACCTTTGTATTTTGAGAGCTTTTATAAAAGCAGCTTTAATCAGTACATCATGAAAATTTAAAAAAATTAAAAAGTCTTATTTTTAAAAGTGAAAGCTTATAACATTGCTCGAAGTTCAATAAGATAGGAATCTAAAAACAATTTTATATATCCACTATTTCTTCATGAGTATTAGAATTCTTAGGAAAGATCATTATTGTTTAATTAAATCTACAGGTCTAGTCAATCTCTTCATTTTATTAACTACAAAAAATAAGTCAGAAAGTTTGACTCTCAAAACACAAAAGATTTTTCAACCCTCCCTGCATAACTCAGTGAGAGGGGTGAAATAAAAATGTGATAGCTGTCAGATTTTTGCAAGGGGTCTCTATTTGACAAGATAATTATACAAAAAAAAAGTTTATACAGTGTCGCTAAAATTAGACATAATTTTATTACAAGATACCATAAAATACACATTTTTTATTGCTTCTAGTTAAATCACACTGTAGAAGATATTTTTCAATAGCATTTCTTAGGTCTAGTCTCCTAATGTTTTCCTGTATTTCTTGTATGTTGAGTAGAATTGCAATTACTATACCTTTTCTCTACCACCAGTATAGAGTGAGGCATCTCTAGACAGTTACTCAGTTGATTTGAGTTCACAAGATTGTGACTGGAGCTTTCTGATGCCAGGTTGCAGGTGAAACAGACTAAAATATTTATTAAACCTGCAGTCAAAGTTGAGTGTCCAGAGCATTGAGGCAGGAAGAACTTTGGAATTCAGTGGTGAATGAATGATCTGCATTACATTAGAAAGTGGAGGATCCTGGTTTCTTGTATTATATTGTATGCATACATATTGTGTTCATATAGCAGGTAATTGCTAGTTGATTCATACTTATAATAGTTGAAGGAGATTTAAAATGTATCTGCTGCTTAATTCATAGGTTTACAGCCAAATGCAACTGTTAGAATCTGCTATTCCTTTTTATAACACAGGTGAACAAGTAAACAAAATCTCTGAAATTAATCATTGTTTCTACTTCATCTGAAACATTTGTAAAATATTTCATCTTGATTTTAAATTAATAGCCACAGTTTCCTTAGTTTTGATAACTGATGTACATTTTCAGACTTCAAACAACTCAACCTGTTTGTGAATAATTTTTAGTTTTAAGAACTTTTTGTGAAACCATCAGAATTGCAGAGAGCATTTTATGAGTGTCCTGCTAATATTATAAATTAAATTAAAAATTATAAAAGAAGGATTATGCCATTTTCCTGCCCCTACTCACTATAGCTTTGCATTTGAGAGTATTATTTTTACAGATCTTTGTCACTGAAAAATGACACATTGTAAGTTTGCCTTTTGTAATAAACTGTAGGAAAACAATACAAATTTTGTGTCTATAAGTGATGTAATCTAACATTAAAACAAGTAAAAACCCCCACAGAACAGATTCAGGAAGGAAATTGAAGTTCAGTAGTGATTTGTTTCCTGAGATGCTGGTTTCAAAGATTATTTTTAGCTATGAGCCAAAGTGTGAATGTATCAATATTTATTCATAATTTCTCCCTGGATCTTCAAAGAACATTCTTATTGCTCTGTTGGAAAATATTTTTCAATATGTAAGAGCAAATGCACAGACAGCTGAAATATTATATGATATAGACACCCAAGATATTTGGTCTGGAAGAAATTTATTTAATAAATTGTCAAATCAAACAAGAAGAATTGTGGGGGGGGGGGATAATTTTAGTGAAATTAAATATCTAATTCTGATAAATATTTGAAAGTATTTTTTCTTACATTTGGTTTCTGAGTGGGCTGTATCAGGGAAAAAAGGGAAGAAAGGGAAATGTCACAAGTGTAAAGCAGGGGAGAGAAAAGTGTAATATTGAGGTAACAATATTAGATTTTTTTAAATTACCTTTTGAATAGAAACTTACACTCACCAGGAGATTAAACTCTTGCATTCAATTGCTTTAATTAATTGAAGATATTTGTAACTATACATTTTGTTTTGCGGGCATTTGCTAGCAGCAAATATTTCCTAGACTTCTGGTTATGATAACCACTCTGCTTAAATAGACATTCAGTGAAACAAAGTCTAAACTCAGCTCTTCCAGATCCTAAATGCACTGCAGTGTTCCATGTTGGTTTACCAGGAATGTATTTGAAACCTAAAGAAAATTTGTTAAGGAAAAAAAGCAAAGGCCACTCTTACAATAACTACTCCCTCTGATACTTTGTCATGTACTGTTCTGAGGCAGTTGTAGAACAGCTCTGAGTTACTGAATGAAAAGATGTGCTGCTTTCATCTGGGGCGAAGTTAACTTTCTTCACAGTGGCTGGTATGGGGTTGTGTTTTAGATTTGTGCTGAACACGGGGTTGATAATATAGAGATGTTTTTGTCATTGCTAGCAGGGCTTACACAGAGCCAAGACCTTTTCAGTTTTTGGAACTGCCACACTGGTAAAGAACCTGTGTGTGTGGGATGTTGGGAGGGGACACAACCAGGACAGGTGACCCAAACTGACCAAAGGGATATGACATTATGGTGTCATGCTCATTATATAGAGGAGAAGAAGGAGGTAGAAGGGGATGTTTGGAGTGATCATGCTTGTCTTCCTCAGTCATTGCTATGCATTGAGGGGACCCTGCTCTCTTGGAGATGGCTGAACCCCTGCTGCCCATGGGAAGTAGTGAATTAATTCCTTATTTTGCTTTGCTTGTGCACACAACTTTTGTTTTCCCTATTGAGCTGATATTACCTCAACCCATGGGTTTTCTGGCTTTTACTCTTCTGGTTCTCCTCTCAAACCCTCAGGTGGGGCAGTGAGCAAGTGTTCTGCATGGTTCTTGGTTGCTGGTTGGGGTTAAAACAAGACAGATGTCAAGACATCAAACTAAGGTATTCTTCTTAATTCCTTCATTTCCAAAACCAACATCCACACAGAACTTTTCTTGCCTTTATTTTACAAAATGAGAGGTCACATATTTATCTTAGCAGTAGGTTTAGCTTGAGATCATCAAATTGAATTAATGTTAAATTTAAAATGTTTCCCTATACTTTGTTGTTCTTTCTCTATGGCAATTATTTCGCCCTGATGAGACTGGTAGGAGAATAAGTGAGCGGATCACATCTGGACTCCAATGCTACTACAGGAAAATGCAGATTTTCCATAGATCTGGTGTCTTGTTGGTAAGCTAACCTAAAGATAACCTAAAACACATTACCTGGAATTATATACTTCTAATTAGAAAACCAAATTCTGTTAAAAGAAGTTATGAAATTATTTTAGCAAGAACTGATATTCAGTTGAAATATCTTCTTTCCTCTTTGATAAATTTAAATCCAAAATAATAATTGACAAGAGAAGTGAAGCAGTAGTCCAATTTTTATGTGAAGTGAAAAAATGGAAATTTTTTTTGAAGACAATATTATCCATCATCATTTACATCAAGCAATGTTAACACTCATAAAATTATTAAATAAATCCCATTTGCACTGTGATAATACAGCAGTGAACACTCTTTATATGAACTAGCAATTTCTGATCTTAAAACAGCAAATAATTCAAAATAATTTTGAGTTGTGTTGATTAGCTAAAGTCTCAATAATGTTTAAATATATTTATTACTTACAATTGCATTTGTCAAATGGTCTTTTTTAAAAAATCTTGCATTGAACTGCTGAACTTTATTTTTTATTTATGTTAATCCCAATGTGACGATATGGTCAAAAATAGCATACCAAGAAAGCCTTAAGCTGCAAAGATATTTCTTTATCTGTTGAATTAAAAACTTGATTTTGCTTCCTATTAAACTATTCATTTAGTTCTTTTTATTTTATTCATTTCTTACATTAGAAATATGTATATAAAAATTTTAGAGAATAGACTTTATTTTGAACCCTAAACTTTTCTCTTGGGTCAAAGACTGTTGGAAGAGAGAATAAATAACATCTTTATGATAATTAGGCCAGTTACAACACATAAGGTATAAAAGGAAAAAAATCACAGCAGATACAGTAGAGAGTTTCTACTACTAAATGCAGACTTTAATATTTTATAATGGGTTTTTTTAGAAGTAGCTACTAAATATATATATTTTTTTTAAAAAAGAGAAGTAGAACTGTTTAGATGTACAAAAGAGCCAAATAGCTTCTAAATATTTCCTGTGAGTCTACAAATTTTTTTTTGACATAGCATAAGGTATTATATTCCCCCTCCAGTAAGCTAAGCTGGTTCATTGCAAACTGCACATGTTCTACAAAAGCAAAAATTACAAGAAATTAGTTCAAGTACTTCCATCTTGACTATCCTCACTGTTTAGATATTACTGAATTCCATGGCTGTGGTTTGGATTGCTTATTATGGCTTTGTATAGAACAAATCTGGTTTGTATACCATTCCTGAGGTACAACTAATGTCTAGGTGAGGTAGGGCAGGTCATAACCTCAGCTTTGTCACAAGCAGTGTGCACAGAAGGCAATTTACATACCCTGGTCTCAGGGACAAGAACTAGTATCTGACTTTCTTTTACATAGCAGCACATATCTGTGTAAAGCATACAGAGAACACCTGACACAGAAGATCAAGAAGAGGTGATTTAGAAAACATAGTTTCTCTATTTTCTAGTAGTGGTAGAGCCTTCATATTTTATATAGCAGAGTCTGTGTTCCGGATTAATTCTGCATTTTCCATTAAAAAATCATTGCATGAATAAAAATGTGTGAATAAAGGAGAGAAGCCAGAACTCCCCCATTCCTATCTGACTTTGGTAAATTCTAAGACTGTTTTTTGGTTTTCCTGTTTTTTTTCAGGTCAAGGCCGCATGAATCTTGCATGCTTTTTTGTCCACTACACTGCACCAGATTTAACATGAGGGATGTTACATACACTTTTAAACCAGAGAAGTCCCTTGGAAACTACTTACCTTCACAGTTAAAAATGTCAATGATCTTTCAATTCTCTAACAAAAAGGATTACGTCAACAATTATTAATACTTAATTTTAACATAATAGTTGCTAAAACTCTAATATAAGACTGAAATTATGTGTAAAGGCTCAGCTAGAATAATATCTCATATGTTTTACTGATTTGACAGTGCTGAGGCTCACTTTACATTTTTGGTCTTTCCCTGGACAGAGATGGTTTAAGCTTGCAAAAAGTCCCTAGTGAACAATTGTCTAGTGCTTGACTATTGGAAATGAAGCCTTGGGAAAACCACATTTGGAAAATATCTGATGCCCCCAGGCAGTCACTTCATAAAAAACAAAGCCCTTTCTGTCAACTGAGGCTGGGGAGGCCGTTATGCAGCTGTAAGACTTCAGCAGGTAACCAAAAAGGAGGAAACAGATTGGTAAAAGAAAACATAATTAATTTAACAGTGTGTGATAAAATCTGACATAACCAAAAGAATCCTCCTCTATGAGTATTATATACTTCTAGCAAAAAACCCCACAGGATGGTGCTGATTAAAATCACAGAATCACAGAATTTCTAGGTTGGAAGAGACCTTCAAGATCATCGAGTCCAACCCATTAGTTGTAACCTGGCACCCCCAATCATGCTTAGAGGGAAAATAAGTCTTTGGGATTCAGATGAACTTTCACTGGGTGAGAATGGGACCATAGGAAAGGGAGACACACAAGGATGTCTTATGTAGCAGTTGTAACCATACTGTTAGTGGAGCTTTCCCAAAATAATCAGATAATATTGACTATTAACACTGTTCAAATACCAGCTGCATGACCAAGGCGGGATGTCTTGTTTTCATGTGTCTGTAAAGTTCCCTTTTGCCTGTAAAAAGGCTTGGAGCTCAACTCCAGAACATGTTTACACCAGCTCCCTCATGTACATATAGATTTATTTTCAGTTTCTGAACCCCATTGTTGGTTAATAAGACTTGGCCCCCACATCATTCAAATATATTTCAGTTTCAACAAAAGCAAACCATAAATGTTGACATGAAGCAATTAATATTTTGATAATGGAGGCATCTTCTACCATTAGGCACATCTGAGGGATATATTCACTGTGTGAGCTTTTTTGTGCTGCAATTTTTTCCTACTTTTGTCTGAGTCCTGAGCTTTAATCTCACTTTCATTCCATTTCATTAACACTATATAATTGATGGAGGAAGGAAGCTTTCAGAGCTGAAGCTGAGAGTGGTTGAAAGTTTGGATTTTACAGCCTGGATAATGTTCAAATTCAATTTCGGGACTGATCCCAAGCTATGACCTTACTCAGAAGTTGTTTGGGAAAGCTCTATCTTGCTCATCCATATACTACCCTAGGGCCACTCTGAACAATTTGACTGTATAAACAAGCAGATATTTGGAATGCTTCTTTATACAGACTGGTTCACACTGGTAGATGTAACCCCTCCGTATTACCATTTGTCAGTCACCAAGGAATAAGACAGGGGGCTCAGAAAGAAATCATGGAACACAGATTCCATATTTTTCTCTCACAGAGGAATGTAATATTCATTACGTTAAAAAAATACTTTCATGTCTGTTCTCCCTCTGATCAAATGGATATAAACGTTTGATTATAAGATACCTAAGCTTCAGCAAGACATGTAATGTGCACTTATATAGATTAACTTAGAATCTGTGCCACATAAATTTTAATTAGCATTCTTAGTCTGTGGCAATACAACAAATCCCTCCTACGCTGCTGGTTTTAACTGGACTCAGTAAAATCTGAGCATGGTAACAGATCTCTGGGAATTTAATTACAGAATGAGGAGGATGTAGGGATGTCAGGAGGTCATTGAGTCCATCCCTCTGCCCTACGGCGGGACTATTTACACTAATGTCATGCCTGACAGATACGATTCAAACTGGTTCTCGAAGACTTTGAGTGACAGAAATTGCACAGATTGTCCTGGCAATATATTTCAACTTTCCAAAGCTCTTTATTACTAAAAGCTGTGGAATTTCTGTGTGGTTTTTTCATTGTTTTTAAAAGATCTACATACTTCTTCTGAACTGTAACTTAAAACATCATTTACTGGTTTATTTACCATTAGTACACAATATGCCAACATATTTGAATATTGAAATACAATACAGGGAGGTTTCCTCTCTAGAAATTATGTAATGTCAGGTCCCCTGCTATTCCTACAGCAAATGCTACCTTGTATCTTTTGGTCTCAGAAGAATTTTTATTACAACCTTAAGGAAGAATTAATCTGGTTTGTTGTAGATCTAAGCATGTAACCTAAGTATATATGTTTTTTTCACAGACTAGAAGACAGAAAATAGCTGTACAGTGATGCAGATTTCTGGGATACAAAAAAATATGTGTAGAAAAACCCAGAAAAAATAATGATGAGCAATAAAGTACAGCTTTCAAACTTACTAGGTACTCGTATCACAGACTGGTGATTATTTTAATACCTATGCATTAACAATTTATTTTATGTGCAGTTTTCTGTACTAATTCACATCCCTCCCCAGGCATATTTTGCAGTCTGATTATGAAAATTTTATCAGAAAAGATTAGTAAGAAAATTTTATGAAGATATCAGAAAATAGTTTGGAGAAAAAAACAGGCAAAGAACAGTATTGATTGAACCAAATGAAAGACAGACAGAGAGAGGACATAGGGGAAATATGAGGTGTTCAAAACAAAATTAATATTATACTGATGGTTGTATGTATCCTCTATCTATAAATATATTGTGAGCAAGAAACAAATGAGAAAACTAACAAACAGTGTGTTGTGTGAATAATGAAGAAAATGCCAGAAGTAATAAAGAGAATGAAAGATATAGTTTCAATGCGTTAAATATAAAGGAAAGGGGAGAGTTAGAATGACCTTAAACTAATGAGCAAAAAAAGGGCAGACAATAAAAAAAATAGAATAGAATAACCTTAAAAATAATATTAAAAAAAGAAACATTCTGTGAAAAAAATAGAAACTTCAACAGAGGCCGAGAAAAAAAATAAAGTATTTTAAGAAGAAACTTTTTATCAGGAAGAAAGGAGGTGACAGGGACTGCAAAGTAAGTTAGAAGCAGCCAATTCATTTGCCTTGTATAACATCCTTGAGGTACAACTAATCTGTAGGTGAGCTAGGGCAAGACTCAATAATTTTCAGGCAAAATTTCCAAACAGTTAAAGGTATTGCATCTCAAAAAGTAATGCTGCTTTTCACACATCTTTCCACCCAGATTCAGTATGGTAAATAACTCTTTTGAACAGCATTTCTCATCTACTTTTTTTAAACATGAAATAACTTGAAGATAGAAGAAATTGTTCTCTCAGATGTTCCTTTTGGTATCTTCAGACTTTTTTCCCTCTGACATTCCCTGCTAGTGCTTTACATTAAGCACAGACAAACTCCCAATATTTTATTTTTGAAACTTATAGGAGAGGTGCATGAAAATAAATTAAGCTGTGATAGATAATTTATGTCCAGATAGATAATTTATGCCCAGAAATCACTTCTGGATTACATGGAATAATTTTCTGTTATTTTCATGGTGCTTTCATTTGAATATTAATTTATTAATGTTAGAATTCATTGTTACATTTTGAAAATGTTGATACAGAATGATATTTCTAGATATTTCTGTGTATTAGTGTAGTAGACAAAGTTCATACTTTATTATTGTATTTAGGTAAGTGATTTAGATCATGTCATTATAGAATAGCCATGTATTTATGGAAGAAATAATAGTAGTGAAATACTCTCTTATCCTATTTTTAGATTTGTAATTTGACTGTTCAATAATAGGAAATTGTCATTTCTATTTTTATCACTCATAAATATCCAAATTCACCATAGCCTTTTCAAACCCATAAGAAGGAGCTGCAATATATTACCTAAAACAAACTTCACCAGTCAGGAGAGTTTCCATGAGAAGTATTGCAAGGGTTAAGATGGCAGTGAAAGACCAAGTGAGAAATAAAATATTTAATTCTGGTTGGTTTTGTTTTTTCTTTGGTTTTTAGTTTGTTTGTTTGGGGGGTTTTTTTGTTGGTTGGTTCAGGTTTTTTTGTTTGTTTTTTTAATCCCAGGGTTTTCCTGAATTATGTTCTAAATTATCAAGCATTTGAGAATTAGCACATTTTTGGGAACTTTTATTTTAACAAACTGGTTTAGAAAGAAGAATAGAGTGCTTTAAATCAGTTAAAAGCAAACAAACAATCCCAAGAAAACCCACACAGAACTAAACATATTCCTTCTTCCCTAAGTGATTCATTTCAATGGATAGAACAATTAGATTTGTTTTGCTATAACACAATACTTCCTTTGTTGATAATCCCAGAGATAGCACTTTTCGGTCTTTGAAGTTTTTTTCCACCAACAAAATACTTACTACATCAGAATGTTTTTGTACAACTGTTGGTATGCCATTGCATTGTTATCAAATAGGGAAAATCATGTTACTGGTCATGTTATTTGACCAACTTGATTGGATTATTTACTTATTTACACCAGGTATTTATTTTCATGCATAGTATAACATCTTGAATCCATAAAAATAATGAGAAATATTATCTTGTGTTTTCTTGGGCTATATGCCCATTAGATTAGTTTTGGAAGGAAAAATCCTGGAGTGGAAAATCAGCTCCTGCAGTGATAGGAATTAGTTATCCATGAAGTTCATGCACAGTAAAATCACCTGCACAGACATCTGCTCACTTTTGACTCCCATAGTTTGGAATTGTAGAAATCTTTTTTGGGTTTGTTTGTGACTTTTCTTTGGAGCAGAATATTTGCACATACACATATACTTGTATATATTTATCAAGACAGTATTATACTTCCTTTCATTACCTCTTTTTCTTATTTCCTAATCGTAACACTTAGAAATATTTAATTTCTAGATTCCAACTTAATTGGCGGCTTTTAGAATGTTATTCCCACCTCTGTGTACCCAAATATCCATTAATTCAAATAACTTCAAATCCTGGGAATATTTTGTGCAGGGGAAGTTGAGAAACCTTTTTATTTCTAAGAAAAGAAAAGCAACACGAGAAAAGGGGGGAAAAATCTTAGCATAAGAGTAAGAAATAAAACTTTGATAGATGTCAGGATGGACCCAGAACAAGTTTCACCTCCGTTCTTACATAGCAAAGGTGAACTAGAACAGTAACATATATATTGAACAAAGATAAAGTAAGCATAAATTTTAATGGAAATTATTTATTGAAATTGATTTTTTTAGAAGTTCTTCAAAGGTCAATCAATTAACTACATATAATAGAATTATACCTCTCCAGCAAAGAAAGAGCAAAACATTTACCTTCAAACAATGATTGTGTTAAAAAAAAGGTTACTCTTTGTCTGGGTTTAAAGAATGAGCAGATTTCAGTAAAATCAAATTTGATAGTGTGTTTTAGTTCTATTCCACTACAAGAAATATCTATTGTGGTATGTTGGTTACTGTTAAAACCAACTGTTAAGCAGTTTTTTAATGCCATTTTAGTCTAAGAGGGAACAAAGTGGGTACATATATTAACTGCTTAAAAAAATTCAGTATTGACAGTGCATTATTCAGCTGTATATAATTTTGTGTACCTATATTAATAAAATTTAAAATATATTTATAATCCAATCATTCTTATTAATGTAATTTATAAAAAACAATCTCCAACTTCACTCTCTGTAAAGAAAATGTTAAAATTAAACTATAATTATTAAAATCCTACAGTTGTTGTCTGTCTCTCAGACTGCATGGTATTTTACCATAGCAATGCCTTGATGTTATTAATCAAGTGACAAATTAAGATAGACTCTGCTGAGCAGATGGGGTGATTTTTAAGATGGTAAACTAGATTGTAGAGATTGTTGAGGAGACATACTTCCTTTCTCCTTTCTTTCTTACCTGTATTCTTGTAGTCACTTCTGTCTTAGCTGTTGAAATATATTATATGATAGCAGTGAACATAGAATCATCTGATGTTAAAGCCTTTAAGTTACCATGACTGGTATTTTCCACACTATTGAAATACACCTCCTGATAGTCCAAAAAATTATCTAGGGGCACTGTCATCGTCAAGGAAAGTAATGAAAAAGGAAAAGACAGCAATCCACAAAAAACAACTAACCTTTTGTACGGGTAAGACAGAGCAATTTGTGCTGGTTGGGGCTGGGACAGGGTTAACCTGGTGTGGGGTTATGTTTTGGATTTGTGCTTTAAACAGTGTTGCTAGCACAGGGGTGTTCCAGCTGTAGCTGAGCAGAGCTTGCACAGCCTCAAGGCCTTTTCTGCTTCTCACCCCACCTCACCAAGGAGGCTTGGTGTGCACAAGGAGCTGGGAGGGGACACAGCTGGCACAGCTGCTCCTGACTGACCAAAGGGATATTCCACACCAAAGGGACCCCTGTCAACAGACAAACTCACAATAATTGTTCCTTGATTACTGGATTACAACAATAATAACTAAAACATAATTTACAAATCTTAATAGATTTTGATCAATAGCTGCTATTTTTCTTCCAAAAATTAAAATTTAAGAAAACTATCTTAATTGACAGATCAGGTGAGCCAGTTAAGAAAAACTGAAGAGGGAAAATATTTAGCAATAAAATATTCAGAAAAGCCTGCCTTTTGCAGTACTTTTACAATCTATGAATTGAATAATACAGTTAATGGGCATGTGTATACTGATAAAATTTTAACCAATAATTCATTCATACTATTATCTTTTGTATACAATATATATTTCAGCTATCAGTAATTGTAAAGTAAAAAAATATATTTTTTTCTCATTTACTGCTTGTGAAATTCTAATTTTAAGTTATTTACTTCAGGGTTTTTTTAAGATATAACTAGATTGTAAAAACAGAGTTAACAAAATTTGGTGAGAACTAAGCAATAGTTAATCAGAAGGCCTTGCTATTCAAAGTTATTACAATAGTTAATAATAATGGTCCTTGGAGTTCTAAAACTCTAATAAATATTTATATACACACATTTAAAATTTTCTTTGTGTTTTTCTTCTGTTGTAGTAACTCCTGATAAAAAGTCAAGTTCCAGAATGAGTGCCTGAAGTAATCCTCTAAAGTTTATTTTACAGTTTAAACAATCTACCTCAATCTCATGTGATAATCTTTCTTTACTTCTGGCAAACTGTGTGGATTGTCTTTAGTTAAAGTACAGTATTTACTGTGAGTGAGAATGAAACCACCAAATTCATTATCTATATGACCTGAGGCTATATTTGAATGTGCATCTCCAGAGGACAAAACTCCCTGATACAATGGACCTTAGACATTGATGATATCTCACTTGTGTACTTCTGTCATTATGCTGAAGGACTTTTATAAGTAAGAAAAATTTTTCTTTCCCTCAGAACATATGGCTACTTAGTATATTTTAATGAGTATATTTTAATTAATTAATATTTTAATTAATATGAGTAGTTGCATTGGAAAAGAACAATACTTATTTCTTTCTGATTTTCAGTCAACTGATTTTGAAGTATTATATTAATTGCACACAATTATTAAAATGCCTATCCTTTTTAAGAGTCCTCTCACAAGCAAAGGAAAAGATAATTTTCCCAGTATAAATGTTTTATTTCTGCCAGGTTTTATGAAATAATAAAAACTGAGAAAAAGAGTATTCCTTTATTCAGTCATCACTATTCAATTAAGGGTTTTAACTCCATCACTTTCTCAAATGCTTCCACTACTAGATGACAATGAAGTAGAAAAAAATGGAGGAGAACCATTATCACAAAGCAATATTGTAATACAGCTATTAATAAAGATAGCATTAAATTATTCATTATTTAAAATATTTTGCATATATTCTATTTTAAGATAAACATATTTGCAATTAAACTTGTTTGTCTTATGATATAATAATTTATTATCATTATGTGGTTCATGAAAGCTGAATATAGTGTTCAAGTCAAACAAATATTTCAAGTATGTCCCCTGTCTTTGCCCCCATCCTACTCCATTTGCCTCTTCCTTCTCTTTGCTACCCTCTTTTCCCTGTCTTTCATATTGTTCTTGCTGTAAAATGTGGGTGAATACATATACCTGTACATGTGCAATTCAGAATAGTCAAATCTATCTGTGTGTCAATAATTCTGGAGAGCAAAAGAGGTTTTACTCTAAGATTGAGAAGTGTTAGAATAAGCTTATTTTATCTATCATATATACTCCCTTAGAATAAGAGCAGCAAAAAAGAACACAAAATATTTTATTAATATATTTAATAACAAGGTGAGTTTTAATATCTGGAGGAAGCATTGTCTACCCTGCAATGAAGGCAAATAGATTGGATACACAGAGCATAATTTTTTTTCTTACAATATAATAAATCATATAGCTTTGAAAAAATTATAAACCTCTTGATTTTTATTTTTCAACAGTTTAAAATTCTCCTGTTCCCTATTCTGGCTTGGAAAATAAAATTTAAAAAAAAAGACAGTTTAATGGTAGTGGGAATGATAGTTCACTGAAGTTGAAATGGCTCACAAGGTCTAGTGGACTTCCAGATTCTCTTTTTCCTTACTTGTAAAGCTTCCTAAAGTTAAAGCTTAATAAGTTGTAGGCCATTTGACATTTATAAAAGTTTTGTAAACTAATACCTTGTTGAAACATATTGGTTCATCTGGGGAAGGGAAGAGGGGATGGAGAGACAAAACAAGCTCAATTTATAGAACTTCACTAATCTTTTATTGTAATATGCATCCATTCCATTCATTTTGTTGGGCATGTTATTAGAGGGCAGAAAACCAGGTAGATTAATTCTGTCAACAGTGCCATCATTTTAGTCTTCTACATATAAAGATTAGAAATATTTAGAAAAACCTAAATAGTTGGTGAAATTTAGATGCCAAAAATAAGCGGTCACATACAAGTATTCACATAATATACATGTGAATACTCGTGGCAAGGCTGGTGCTATCTGATGGTTGATAGGTTTTCTTTCAAGGATTTTTCTTGGAGTATTTGTGTAGTCCTCATTAAGTTTGGTCATGTAACTTCAAAATCTTCCATATTAGTAAAAGTGGAAGTGGAATTTTCAGTCCACTTATCTGAAGTACCTTCTTAAAAATATTTTCCCCTCCTGCTGAAAATTATTCAGTACTATGCTTTATACAGTGGTAAAATATAAACACACAATTATGTACACAATAGGAGACAGCGAAACTGTTTTGCAGTAAATAACTTTCAGATTTCTTTAGCACAAATTTCAGGGACTAAATATATTGTCTTTACCTCTTCCTCCTAGTAGAGCAAAAATAATAGGAGAAAAAATCAGCATTGTCAGAATAAAGAAGTCATCTCTACCAACTCAGAGGGGCATCCTTATCAGAGAAGAGAGTTACTTGCTCTAGTTTTTGTAATAAACCAGTATAATAAAACAAATACTATGGAATAATTTTATCATAGTAATTAGAATTTACATGTGCAGACCTATCTTTTTTCTATTCAAATGCCTACATTAGAATAACAATATTTTCCTGAAATTCTTTACCAAACCTGGAAAGAAAAACATGGTTTTTTTGTTGTTGTTTTTTTTGTTTGTTTGTTTGGTCTTTTTGGTTTTTGGGTTTTTTTGGATTTTTTTTTGTTTTTTGGTTGTTTTTTTTTGTTTGTTTGGGGGTTTTTTTTGGTTTTTTTTGTTTTTTTTTAGATCACTTGCTTTTTAAATGGTTAACACTGCCTATGTGTTCATGAGAAAATAAAGTTAAAAAGGTAGATTTACTACAAATTTCTTGTGATAGTGAATTTATGTATGATCCCCTGAAATCAGTAATATACAGATGGATTGTCTTCTGATCGTTTATGAAAAAAGGAGGAAAATTCTCAAGAGAATTGTACTTCTGATAAAGGGTTTAAGAAAAACAGGTTTTGGTAAAATACAGAGTATGATCACATCAATTACAGATTTACATTGAACGTGAATTGTTTGTGCATGAAAAAGATGAAAGCAACAGCAATAATGCCTCAATGGAAATAACCAGAAAAGGATAGCCTGAGTCTTTGTCATATTTATGCATTACTAGAAAGAAATTACAATATGATTGCTTTGTTTCTTTTGATTTGCAGTTTTTCATATAATACTTCTTCTTACCTCTCAGGACTTGAATAGTTCTACGAGAGCTATCCTTTACTTGAAAACATAGGAAAAGCCACACTGGTTACCAAGCCACCCAATTCCTCTTACCTTTCCTTCTTATGCCCAAGAGTGACAATTAACTTAGGAAAAGAGCATAGTGGCAATGTATAGAATGAAAGGCTCCTTTCCTTGTTACACTTTCAAGAGTGCCCAGCAAGTGAGAGTTGGGAGCAGTTTATGCACCTGAATCAGAAGAGTCACTTGGCTGAGTAAGTATAGGAGTGAGAAAATGAGAAACATTAGGTATAATAAATTCTGACACAACGT